>NW_024067744.1:0-25665 GCF_009389715.1 Phoenix dactylifera | reverse complement strand
CAAACGTTGTAGTAAATCCAACAATTGGGATAATTTACTACCAATTTCGTCATACAAAAATGAGTGAGAAATGGACGATATGAACCAAGAAGAGAGTTTAGTATAGCATCCTTTCCCAATTGATCATGTAGGAAAAATCCGAGAGTACCTAGGCGCTTGATTAACTCAATTATGTACAATACATGATCGGTCACGAAGTCCCATCCTTCATACGTGCGCTGAAAAGCACAATTGATCTTGTGCCTTTCAACGTCGTCAGGAATACCGAAGGATTCGTTCAACACTTGAACAATCTCTTCAGGCTGCGCATTCTTAAACCTACGACTGAACTCGTCATTCATTATAGCGAGCATAATGTAGCGGACAGTGATACGGTCACTGAGCCACTTCTGATAAGTGTCTCTGACTGTACTCCGTATATTAGCAGCGGGCTGCTCAGGTGCCGGATCCATTATCACGTAAAGGATCCGTTCATGCTCTAGCACAATCTTAAGTTTTCCAAGCTAGTTGTTGAAATTGAGACCAGTCAACTTGTTATTATCCAACAATGAACGAAGTGATAAACTAGTAGCCATTTCTGCATAAAAAAAAAATCAGTTATTAGTATATGAATTGACAGAGCCTAAAGACTTGGACTTTAATCTAAAGGTTCTCCCACTATTTTATACAAATTTATAGCCTCTACCTCAAATTTGAAGAATTACACTTAACTCTTTAGTGGGCACTAAAATCCAATAGATCACATATGGACCCGAGTGTGGCTCGGCCAACCCATATGTACCTATTGTAGGTTTTGAACCAATTATTTCACCAAACAACTTCTAGTGATAATTTTTGCCCCCGTCTCCTCGGCAGACGTGTGGCGCCTCCACCGAAAATTCTGGTTAGGTCCAACCATTAAATGATAGGGTTCCGTGTAATCTACTAATAGATGACTAAGCCCGAGTGTGGCTCGGCCCACTGATCACCTATTAAAGGTACAATCGACTCATCATATATTGAATGACAATTGTTGTTGGCTCTCTTCGTAGACTTGAGGATGACTTAAAAAGAATGTCGTTGTCAAAGTCTTAACGAACAAGCAAAGATTTTTATACTACTCTTACCATCCTCTACTCGATGAATAGTGGTTGTACGAGGTCGATCCACAGGGAGACGATTGGAGCACACAAATACAGACTAGAAACTCCATTAAGATTTATAGAAATATTTATATTTTTTTTGCTTTTTAAAAATAATTTTTTGAGGATATTTGATTCATCTCTAACCACGCAGAGCTAGTTTTCTATTCAAGAATAAATAAAGAAAAGAAAGAAAACTTTGTAATTGAAATCTAATGCAGAGTAACGGACAAACAGCAAAGAAAAATATTTAAATAAGATTTTCAGAACATATAAAATAAATTGCAGAAATTAAACTAAAACTTAGAACACAGATTGCATAAAAAGAAATTTATGGATTGCATAAAGAACCGGTACAAAAATAAAGTGAAGATTGGAACTCTCCAAAGAAAATGAACTCTCTTTTTTTTCTCTCTCTCTAAAACAGGGCTCCCCTATTCCCTTTCTCTCTTCTTTACTCTTTTTTTTCTTTGAAACAGAGCTCTTCCCTTGTTCATCCATCTCTTCTTCCCTCTTCTGGCCCAGCCGAGAACCCCACCTCTCTCGAATGAGAGCTCCTCCTCCCTTTATATAGATCTGTGGAGTGATTGATTATAACCCTATTTGATTTTGATGAGCTCAAAGCATTTGAGTATATTTTATGTTATACTAATGAATTCAATCTAGTGTTTCAGTCAAATATTTGTAAATCTATGTTCAAGTGTCTCTAGCTTTGGTTCAATACACTTTGGATAAGTAAGGAATTCAATTTGAACCAAAGTCTGAATCTCGAGTCGACTCCAGAAGATTACGAGTCGACTCCAAGCGTATCAGAAGCTCTGGCACAAGCTCGAGTCGACTCCTGCACATTACGAGTCGACTCCGACTGAGAACAGACAGCCGGGCAGAAAGATTCATCTCAGAACCTGTCAACGAGTCGACTCCTGAAGAATTCGAGTCGACTCCGATGCTTGTCGAGTCGACTCCAGCATAGTACGAGTCGACTTCATGGAGTAACAAACAGAAAGACAGAGAAGCCATTTTGGACTCTGAGAGCCGAGTCGACTCCCGAAGAACTCGAGTCGACTCCGATGGTTGGCAGGTCGACTCCTAAGGAAGCAAGAGTCAACTCCCAGAGAAATGCAAGGCCAAAAGTCAGAGAGCCAACTTCGATGTCTAAGAGCCGAGTCGACTCTCGCAAAGTCCGAGTCGACTCCAAGGCAGCACAACCCCAAAGACAGAAGACTGTATTTTTCATCTCTGAGAGCCGAGTCGACTCCCGCAAAGTCCGAGTCGACTCCAAGGCAGCGCAACCCCAAAGACAGAAGACTGTATTTTCGTCTCTGAGAGCCGAGTCGACTCTGAGACAGCACAGGTCAACAGACAGAAGATCGGGATTTCGGGCTCTGAGTGCCGAGTCGACTCCCAGAATATCCGAGTCGACTCGAGTGAGCAAACTTGAAAGAAAGATCCCTGGATTCCTTAGAACGAGTCGTCTCCAAAAGTGCCGGTCAGCTCCAGACATTGGGGAGTCGACTCCAGGTTCAGTCGAGTCGACTCCAAGTCAAGACAGCACTTTAATTCAAATCCAGAACAGTTGCCGAGCTGTCTCCAGAAAAGTATGAGTTGACTCCTGCAACAGGCGAGTCGACTCCAGATCGCGCGAGTCGACTCCGATCCCAACGGAAACATTGTCAGGAGTTGCAGAATGTGCAGAACGGCCTTTAATCTGTGTCTAACGGCTATTTTTCTTGGAGAATGGCTTAAATAGCCTGAGTGAACAGTAATAGAGTAAGAAAGAGAGACCCCATTCAAAGCAAAAGGGATTTCCACCAACCAAAGCTCTCTAGAGTGATTACACGAAAAAGAAGGAAGAAGTGCATTGAAGTCGACTCTCCAACTCTCTTCCTCACATTCAAGGCTCTCCTCCTGACAGCAAGTCTACATCAAATTCAAGAGGAGTCAAAGAGTTTGAAAAGCCCCTTCCTCCATCTCCAAAATCAGTTTGAGGGCTTCTTACTCTTCCTTGCTTAAATTGTTTAAATACGCTTTTGAGAAGCTTTCTTTTTCTGTTTGTTTCAAACTATTTGTTTCTTACTTGATTCAATCAGGGGATTGAATCAAGGGTGTTAAGGTTTGTTGGTGAGCCTGTTAGAAAACCCCGATCATGCCGCTGAAATTCAAAAAATTCAGATGCAGTGGAAGAGGCATGCGCGGGATCAACCGTTCATCGTATGAACGTTGTTTCAAGACCGTTCGTAGATAGATAAGGATTAAAAACTTTTAGAAACATTAGGAAGATCAGATCTTCACCTTGTGCGGGTAGATGATCACCGCAAACTGAAGTTCGTGGTTTAGAATGAAGGTTCGCTTGAAGCCGTTCAAGTGCCCGGCCTCTACGGGTATCCACACGAAGCAGATGACCAATCCAAGCTTTCCATCTCCCCGGGGTGCTAGCTCCCTTGCAGAGATAACTTTTGATGGCTGATCTCCTCTCTTTCAATCAACCCTTGATTGTGCTTGAGAGGAGGAAGAAGAAGGATGAAGAAGAGGAAGAAGAAGATCCCCACGCAGCCTTCTTTTCTTCCTTGCGTTGGATGAAGGAAGGGAAGAGGAAGGAGGATCCGCCAACCACCTTTGGCTTCCTCCTTGCTTGCGGCTGAAGGCAAAGGGGAGGGAGAGGGCCACGGCACAAGAGAGGAGAGGCTTCTTGTTCGTCCTTTTCCTGTCTACCTAAAAATATGCTAGACAGATCGTTGTTAGAACCGACGAACAAAAGTTAAATTTAATTATACTCTTACCTTTCCTACTCGAAGAATAGTGGTTGTAAGAGGTCGATCCACAGGGAGGCGATTGGAGTTGCATAAAAATTAGAACGTTCACTCGGATTTGAAATCGATTTTTGAATTATAAAAGAAAAAACATTATTTTGAGGATGTTGATATGATTTTCTAATTGAAACTAACTAAAGGGAAAAAGAAAACTTGTAATTGAATTCTAATGTAGAGTAGGGGTCGATTCCTGAAGACGTAATATAAATGAAAACTGCAGATCGAATATCGAAGAAAAATTTTAAAATTATCTTAAAACTAAGAATTCCAAAATGCATAAAATGAATTGCAGAAATTAAATTGAAGCTTAAAACATAGATTGCATAAAAGATAAATGTATGGATTGCATAAAAGGAAAATTACAAAAATAAAATGAAGATTGGAAGCTTAATGCTTCCTCCTTCTACAAATAAAAGAAAAACAAGAAAATTGCATTTTCTTTCCCTCTCTCTCCCACGGTGGGCCTTCAACATAAAATATATTTTTTTTTATTTCTTTCTTCTTCCCAAGAACAGAGCAATGCTCTGTTTATTGGCCTCCACCCGAGCACTCCTTGTTTCACAGCCAAGAGCCCCTTCTTATAGGTCGCCCGAGCCTTGATTGCGTATGGAGATGAGGAGGAACAGGCGCCTGGGATCGTGCACGGGATCTCTTCTTCGGAACGAACGCGGGATCATGATTACAGCTTGGATCACGGCTGTGAATTGGCTGCTGGGAGGAATCGCGGAGGAGATGGATCCGTGGATGGCTGGGAGGAGAAACAGGCATTGCTGCATCACGGAAGATTGAGAGGAGCTGGAGATTCGATTGCTGGGAGGAGGCGTGGATCACGGACGCGGCGTCGGAGGCTGGAGATGTGGACGTTATGGGAGGAGACGCAATGGATCTGGGGTCGTGATCGACGGGAGGCACCGCACGGGCCGGCTGCAAGGTGGGGATGACGCGGAGGAGCCGATCACGGCTTGATGGGCGTTGGGAGATCGCTGGAAATCACGCCTTGCTGGGACATGGATCATGGCTTGATGCTGGGACCACGGCCTTGGGGAGACGCCGGTGATGAGGTGGAAGATGAATACGGACGCGTGATGCTGGGAATCCGGAAGAGCTGGCACGGGTGCTTGGCTTGGCTGAAAATGGGTCATGTGCCAGTTTCTGCAATGGAATTGGGTTTGGAGGAAGGTCTGGGAGATACCATTTCCATCCAATTAGTCATATGAATAAAATAATGTGATATGAAATTTGGCTTGTAGACAGACGGACTAAGTTCGTCACGGGTCATCTGTTCTGACTAAAGGTCAGTTGCAAGTCTTTCAAGTCATGGGTCACCCAGCACCTTATAGTTATGACATGGCCAATTTAGATTTGCCCAAAATTATTTTCCAAAAGCACAAAAGAAATGGAGCCGATTCGGACCCGAACCCGACTCGGACCCGATTTGAAGTCAAATTTGTACTCAATGTGCATTTTATCTCTAATTTATACTAATCTATGTTAAATCCGAATATAATATTAATCTAGTGAATTTATCATTATTAGTTAGCAATAACACTAATTTTAGTAACATGTAGGTCGCACTTTTGTGCTCTCATCACTTCTCCTTGTCCAATTAGGTCAGCCCCAAAAAGCCCTCTTTAAATAACAAGTGGAGCTCCTAACTTTTAGGAGCTCCCTTGAATTAATTCCAAGAGGGGCGCCGGCCCCTCTTGTTGCCGCACCCATGAACCCAAGGAGAAGGGGCTTGAGCCCCTCCTTCTTATGTTGCCCTAATCCTCATCTAATGAGGATTGGGTGGCCTTAATTTGGTTTAGCCCTAATCCAATTAGGGTTTAACCAAGGGTGAACCAATTTGGATCCAATCTAGGTAAGTCCTAATCCAATTAGAACTTAAATCAATTTTGACTCAATTGAACTCTTCAATCCTAATCCAATTAGGAGTCTTATTGATTCATTAGATTAATAATTAATTGTGATTTAAGAAACCCTAATCCAAATTAGGACATATTTAATTTTAGTCCTAATCCAATTAGGACTCTATTTGAATCCGAAGTCCTAATCCAATTAGAATTTCTAGGAATCCTATTCTAAGTAGGAATCAAAAATGAATTCAAAATCCTAATCTAATTAGGATTGTAGGAATCCTACTCCAAGTAGGAATCCCAGTCCTACTCCAAATAGAATTCCCAGTCCTAATCCAATTAGGACTCTAGGAATCCTACTCTAAGTAGGATTTGTGTTTTAAGTCCAATTAATCAATTTCCATTGTTCCTTCTTCAACTGAATATCAATCAAATTGATTACTTGTGATTCCTAATCACTATTCAACCATCGGATCGGTCAATACTTCTAGTGTGTGTGACCCCATAGGTTCTATTCTGACTGGTAATGAGATATATTGTGATCTCTATCACAATATCATTGAAAACTTCTTTCAATGGATTGGAACGATTCCAACTCTACTTATTTGGGTTTATCGATCATCGAGATAATCCCTGTGAGTCCCCCATCCACCAGTGACACCTAGCAGCATGTAGTGGCTACCCAGTAGAATAGAATGAACCTCTAGGTGCAGTTAACATGTGATACAGTCCTTCTATCGTAGATCCCTACAGGACGGAGGTCATGGATAACTCGTCAAACCCCTTCGTCTGTCATATGTCAAGATTTATTCGACTCGAGTTCGATAGTGGAAAACTCTTTCTCCACTTTATATTACTGCCCTGGCCAAGGTCTTAGAACTCAGTCTAACAAATCACATAGGATCACTCCTCTTCTATCAAGTTCGATAGATTCCATGTAAGTGCATACCCTACTCCTACAGTGAACTTATTACAGCCAATCTACACTACAAGGACCCATATGACTAGAGACCATGTATACGTGTAGTCAAACTACAATAACCTCACTGTGAGTAGCTGAAGCACCGCAGGTCAAAGGACCAGTCATACTACTGCAACATCAAGCAAGTCACTGACGAGTGGATAGACATCCAAGTGACTTCTTGTCTTGGTCACGCTCAGTACCCTTGTTCTCTAACAAGCACCTGCACTATCACTTCAGTGTTCCTACACTATGGACTCAAGTCTCGTCCATCCAGAAGAAAAGTGATCTGTGCACTGATCGGATCGATCACCGTCCTCGTGATGATCCATTGATCAGGAGCATTTAGAAATTAATCACTAATGATACATGGCTCAAATTCTCAACTCTTGAGAATATGCATCATCATCTTATTAATTTCTTGGACGATTCATAGACACATAAATAATATGAATGATAAGATGCCTTTTATTTATTCAATGATAAATAGTCAAGTACAAAATTATGTCCCTAGAATTAACAATGTGTCAGCCAGATTGGCTTCTAGGGCATACATCTAACAATCTCCCACTTGCACTAAAGCCAATCAGCCATAAACCTAAGCCCCATCTTCTCAAGATGTGTTTTAGTTTTCTGCTGACTTAGATGCTTAGTGAATGGGTCCGCCACATTTTCTGTGGAGTCTACTCTCTGATCCTCTACTTATTTTCTTTCGAGGTAGTCGCTTATTAGGTTAAACTGCCGTTCTATGTGCTTCGATTTCTGGTGAGACCTTTGGCTCCTTAGCTAGTGCTATGATGCCTTTGTTATCGCAGTAGAGTGTTATGACATCTGATGACATTACACCTAACTATGCAATGAACCTTTTAAACCAAAAGATTTCCACTGCACCCTTAGAGACGGCTTAACATTCAGCTTCTAAGGTAGAATTTATAATGATCGGTTGTTTGGAACTCTTCCAATTTACTGAACCACCATTGCACATATTCTGATGTAGACTTTCTATCATCAATATGTGTGCATCCTTCTACCTTCAACTCTGATCTTCTTCCAAAGACCAAGAACATGTCCTTAGTTCTTCTCAAGTACTTAAGACTGTTCTTCACAGCTATCCAGTGCTTCTTGCCTGGATCTGATTGACATATGCTCATGACATTCACAGCATGTACTATAACAAGTCATGTACATAGCATGGCATACATGAGGCTTCCTATTGCTGATGCATAGGGGATCTTGCTCATGCGTTTGAATCTCTTCAGATGTGTTGGGGGCACATTTTTGGAGAGATTAATTCCATGCCTTAGGGATAAGAGACCCCTTTTTTAGAGTTTTCCATGCTGAACCTTTTCAGCACTTCTTCTATGTACATCTTCTGTGATAGGCCAAGCATCCTTTTAGATATATCTCTATAGACCTTTATTCCCAAATATAGGATGCTTCCCCAAGGTCTTTCATGGAGAACCTTGATCGAGGTTAGCATGGGAATATCATTCCTATCAGTAGGATGTCGTCCACGTACAGTACGAAGAAATACGACAGCGCTCCCACTAACCCTTTTGTAAACACACGGTTCCTCTTCATTTTTGATGAAATCAAACGTTTTTGATTGCGTCATCGAAATGAGTGTTCCAACTTCGAGATGCTTGTTTTAGTCCATAGATGGACCTTTTGCAGCTTGCAGACCTTGTGATCTCCATCACTGGAAGTGAAACCCAAAGGCTGTTCCATATAGATATCTTCATCAAGATATTTATTCAGGAAAGCAGTTTTCACATCCATCTGCCAGATTTTATAATCATGGAATGCTGCAATGGCAAGCAATGTTCGGATGGATTTCAGCATGGCTACAGGTGAAAAGGTCTCCTGATAGTCCAATGCCCTCGCGCTGACTATACCCTTCGCTAACAAGCCTTGCCTTATAGGTCTCTACCTCTCCATCCGAACCTATCTTCCTTTTGTAGATCCATTTGCATCCAATAGGTATAATACCTTCTGGTGGATCCACTAAGGTCCAGACTTGGTTGGAATGCATGGAGTCTAACTCTGACTTCATAGCTTCCAACCATTTCTCGAAATCGATATCAGATATCGCCTCGTCGTAGGTTTTGGGATCTTTGTGTATGATCCCTATCTCCCACTAGGAACATTTTTCCGGTATCCCTCTCTAGTAACCTAAGTATCTATCGGGAGGATGGAAGACCCTACTAGATCTACGAGGTGGTCGAGGGACATGTGTACTGGCTCTGTATGAATGGGTTCGATAGGATCCATGACTCGTTGCTTTTCAGAGACTTTCTCTTCAAGCTCAATTTTCCTCCCACTGCCTCTATCAAGGATAAACTTGTTTTTCAAAAAGATGGCATGACGGCTCACAAACACATTGTGATCCTCTCAGACGTAAAAACTGTATCCTAATGACTCTTTAGGATATCCTATAAAACGAGCACTTATTGTCCTAGCCTCTAACTTGTCTGTCTGTAGTCTCTTGACGTGGGCCGGACATCCCCAAATCTTAGTTTCTTACCATGTCATATCTCATATGGTGCGGTAGAATGGACTTTAGAGGGAACTCTATTCAACAAGTAAATAGCTGAAAATAGGGCATCCATCTAAAGAAACAAGGGAAAATCAGTGAAGCTCATCATAGATTGGACCATATCAATAGAGTCTGATTCCTCCTCTCTGACACTCCATTGAGCTGAGGTATACCAAGAGGAGTCCATTATGAAACTATACCATTCTCCTTGAGATAATCACGGAACTCTCCATTAGGTATTCACTTCCTCGATCTGATCGAAGAACCTTAATGAGTTTTTGTGCTTATTTTTCTACTTCATATCTAAGCTTTTTGAACCTTTCAAAAGTTTCATATTTGTGTCTCATACACATATCCATACCGTGAGTAATCATCGGTAAAATGAAGTAAAAAATTACAACCCCAAGCCTGCACATCGAATGGGCCACACACATCAGTGTGTACTAGGGTAAGTATTTCAGTGGATCTCCCTGTGTCCTACAAAGGATAATTTGGCCATCTTTCCTTGAAGGCAGAATTCACAAATCAAATATGACTCGAAAGTCAATGAGCCCAAAAGCTTATGTTTTCCTCCAATTTGTTTATTTTGTCTTCTCCTATATGGCCAAGCCTGAGGTGCCATAAATACTTTAGATTTATCTCATTTTTGGATCTATTAGATCCTATGGTATTCACTGTTTGCTCAGATATATTCACAGATACATTCATATGTATGTGATAGAGACTGTCAATCATAAAACTATTTTGAATCATTTAATTTTAAAAAATCTTTCTGTGCTAAATAAAATACAGAAATCAAATTTCTGCTAGCAATAGGTAACAGTCCTTAAGTATTCTGAGCATATCTGACAAACATTCTGAAGGTCTGTCACCCTTCATGTTCTTTATGCTTTCCATGTATGTAGGACAGTTCCTCTTCCAATGGCCGTCCATGATGCAATGGAAACACTTTTCCTTGCAATTGGCCTTTTTCTTGGAACTTTCTTACTTGGTGTTTTCTTAGTACTCTGCTTCTTCGCAGGCTTCTTCTTCTTTCAAATAGACTCTCTCTTGAAAGTAGAAACCAACTTGACAGCGAAACGATACCCCTTGAACTTCTTCAAGGTTCCTAAGGTAGTTACCAATTTATTTAACAATTCTATTTTAGTGCATACAACCTTGTTCATATGGTAGTTTACTATAAATTATTCATATGAAGCTGGAAGGGATTGCGGGATCAAATCCGTTTGCAATTTCTTGTGCATGGTCATGCCAAGCTTCTCAAGTTTCTCTAAGTCCTTTATCATGGTCAAACCATGATCATGGACAGACTGCCCATCGTGCATCTTGGCTTTGAAGAGCCTCTTGGACACTTCAAACCGAGCTGCGTGACTCTTATCACCATACAACTCTTGCAGGTGATTTAATATGTCCCTGGCAGTTTTCATGTTCTCATGCTGGCATTGTAATGCATCGGACATGGATGCGATTATGCAGCACCTAACTTTATTGTCATTGTTCGTCCACTTAACAAGCGCCTTACGCTGATCAGTGATCGGACGGATTGGTAACATGGGGATTCCATGGTCTAGCATATACCCGAATTTCTCACAATTCAAAACTATTTTGAAATTTGCTGAGCCAATCTTTATAATTTGGTTTGGTCAAACGGTTGTTCTATAGGATATGAGTTAAGAGTCTAGAAGCTGACTTTATAATCCTCAGAGAGTAAAGATTCTAGTTAGACTTTTGTACTTGATCCTAATCTGTTCTAAGGTCTTTTAGAACAAATGTAACTCCCACTATTTTTCTCGAATTCCTCACACTCCCCTGGTAGGAAAACGGAAATCCCACACGACTAGGGTTTCTAGTGGGTACTGCGGTCCCACCGATTTACATGCCACCTCACCTAACAGTTATTGGTGACACATAGATTGATGAATGTACAACTCTTGTACAATGCTTCTCAGCATGTTGCAGTGTAACTTGGTTTCTAAGCCATGAAGACCTCACCTAATAGTTATTGGTCCCATTTCTTAGTTAAGTCAGACCCACCGTATAACCGTAGGAATAAAGTCGTCATTGGGTCCTCACCTAACAGTTATTGGTGCCCAACCCCACCTTTACCCTACAACATCTCATGTCTATAGAGAGGTCCAGCCCCCCGATGCAACTTGACCACTGTATCCAGCCGAGACAAATCAACATCAGAAAGGCCTTAGCAGCTCTACTACAGTGGAAGACCTATTGACTTAATATTGGTTAATCAGGTCTTAGTGTTTGCAACTTGAGCTCTTCATAAGAGGTAATCGAACAATTGGCCAGGTAAGCAGGTGGGAGGCTCCCCTTACTCAGAGAGTAAGGTCCTAATTAAGTAACCACCTTTCATACTTTTCTAGACACCAATTAGATCAATTAATCTAATATGACTTGCTCATATTGGTTCACTCTTGACTTGATCGAGGAGGTTTTAATTTAGGTCTCAATTGGGTTTGCTACATCACATGTAAACCTATCTACCCGACTCTCATTCACATCACATTGCAAACGGCACATTGCAGGCAGTTATAATCGCAGCAAAATTAAAGCTAAACTTTAAATGGGTGATGATCATGGATTCTAATTAGGTCGTATTACAAGCACATGCACGTCAATCGATCAATTGGTCTTCAACTCTTGAATTGGTTCCAAGCCTCCTTGATTCGATCCTTGACCAACTCTTGATCCAATCGCCATCAACCGCTTAGAGCCCTGCTCATCTCATGCATCATCTTCGACTTGATCGTTGACGTACATCACATCACAGAAATACAACCAGATATAAAATAAAAACAAAAATAAATTACATCTCCTTTTAGGAGGCACGCAGGCCTCTCAAAACATCAAATAAGATGCATGCAAGCATCTGAAAAATTACATGACATTGCAGATCACATCGCAGGTCTTTACATTTAATACCAAAAGGGTTTGAATCCTATGATCATCACCACATGCAGCAATTATACTTTTCAGATCTAAAAACTAACTGATTATCTCATGACATAGGTTGCTGATCATGCTAATCATGATTCTAAACTTTGTAATCTCATTAACAATGCAATTAGAATCATCATCTTATCATATAAAAATCAGCATGCAAAAATCAGCACTCTAGAAAATCTGCATGCAGAAAATTTTCAGCATGCATAATCTTTCAATTTTCAGATCTAATAAGCCTACTAATAATTAATCCTTACCTTAATCTACGAAGCCTAGGCTCTAATACCACTGTTAGAAAACCCCGATCATGCCGCTGAAATTCAAAAATTCAGATGCAGCGGAAGAGGCATGCGCGGGATCAACCGTTCATCGTATGAACGTTGTTTCAAGACCGTTCGTAGATAGATAAGGATTAAAAACTTTTAGAAACATTAGGAAGATCAGATCTTCACCTTGTGCGGGTAGATGATCACCGCAAACTAAAGTTCATGGTTTAGGATGAAGGTTCGCTTGAAGCCGTTCAAGTGCCCAGCCTCTACGGGTATCCACACGAAGCAGATGACCAATCTAAGCTTTCTATCTCCCCGGGGTACTAGCTCCCTTGCAGAGATAACTTTTGATGGCTGATCTCCTCTCTTTCAATCAATCCTTGATTGTGCTTGAGAGGAGGAAGAAGAAGGATGAAGAAGAGGAAGAAGAAGAATCCCCACGCAGCCTTCTTTTCTTCCTTGCGTTGGATGAAGGAAGGGAAGAGGAAGGAGGATCCGCCAACCACCTTTGGCTTCCTCCTTGCTTGCGGCTGAAGGCAAAGGGGAGGGAGAGGCCACGGCACAAGAGAGAGAGGCTTCTCCTTGTCCAATTAGGTCAGCCCTAAAAAGCCCTTTTAAATAACAAGTGGAGCTCCTAACTTTTAGGAGCTCCCTTGAATTAATTCCAAGAGGGGCGTCGCCCCTCTTGTTGCCGCACCCATGAACCCAAGGAGAAGGGGCTTGAGCCCCTCCTTCTTGTGTTGCCCTAATCCTCATCTAATGAGGATTGGGTGGCCTTAATTTGGTTTAGCCCTAATCCAATTAGGGTTTAACCAAGGATGAACCAATTTGGATCCAATCTAGTGTTGGGAACCCACCCATGCCGCTGATATTTCAAAAATTTTTCAGATGGCAGCGGAAAGGGGCATGTGCGGGATCGACGTTCATCGCATGAACGTTGTTTCGAGATCTTTCGTAATTAGGTAAGAATTAAAACTTTTAAAACTATTAGGAAGATCAAATCTTCACCTTGCGCGGGTAGATGATCACCGCAAATCTGAATTCGTGGTTTTTGGAAGAGGGTTCGCTTGAAGCCGTTCAAACGTCCGGCCTCTACGGGTATCCACACGAAGTAGAGGACCGATCAAATCTTTCTTGTCTTCCCGGGGTGCTAGCTCCCTTGCAAAGACTTCTTTTGATGGCTGATCTCCTCTCTTTCAATCAACCCTTGATTGTGCTTGAGAGGAGGAAGAAGAAGGATGAAGATGAGGAAGAAGAAAAGAACCCCACGCAGCCTTCTTTTGTTCCTTGCGTTGGATGAAGGAAGGGAAGGGGAGGAGGCCGCCAACACTTGGAGATCCTTTTCCCTTGCTTGCGGCTGAACTAAGAGAGGAGAGGGGCTGGTGGCGGCAGCAAGAGGGGGAAGAGAGCACACACCTAGGGCGCCGGCCCTAGGTCCCTTTTTATAAGCATCAAGGGCTCCTACAAGTTAGGAGCCCTTGACAACCTTCTTTCTTTGGAGCGCCGGCCCCTTCTCTCTTCTTGTCGCCCTAACCAATTGGAGAGGGGCTGATGCCCCTCTTACTTGGTTGGCCTAATCCTCTTCCAAAGAGGATTAGGTGCCTCTCTCATGGTTTAATCCTAATCTAATTAGGATTAGCCAATTTTGGGGTTCAATCTATGTAGTCCTAATCAATTAGGGACTTGAATGAACCATGACTCAATTGAACTCCTTCAATCCTAATCCAATTAGGAGTCATGTTGATTCATTAGATTAATAATTAATTTAGACTTAAGGAATTCCTAATCCAATTAGGATGTATTAATTTTAGTCCTAATCCAATTTAGGACTCTATTTTGAATCCGAAGTCCTAATCCAATTAGGATTCTAGGAATCCTACTCCAAGTAGGAATCCAATTTTAATTCAAAAATTCCTAATCTCATTAGGATTGTAGGAATCCCTATTCCAAGTAGGAATCCCAGTCCTACTCCAACTAGGATTCCCCGGTTCCTCCAATCCCAATTAGGACTCTAGGAATCCTACCCGAAGTAGGACTCTTGTTTCAAGTCCAATTAATTAATTCCCTTTGTTCCTTTCTTCAACTTCTTATACATCAAATTGATTACTTGTGATTTCCTAATCACGATTTCAACCATCAGATCGGTCAATACTTCTAGTTGTGTGACCCCATAGGTTCTATTCTGACTGGTAGTGAGATATATTGTGATCTCTATCCTCAATATCATTGAAAACTCCTTCAATGGGTTGAACGATTCCAACTCAACTCATTAGGGTTATCGATCATCAAGATAATCCCTGTGAGTCCCACCCATCCACCAGTGACACCTAGCAGCATGTAGTGGCTACCCAGCAGAATGGAATGATGAACCTCTAGGTGCAGTTAACATGTGATACAGTCCCTACTATCTGGGATCCCTACAGGACGGAAGTCATGGACAACTCGTCAACCCCCATCGTCTGTCATATGTCAAGATTTATTTCGACTTGAGTTCGATAGTGGAAAACTCTTTTTCCACTTTATATTACTTCGCCCTGGCCAAGGTCTTAGAACTCAGTCTAACAAATCACATAGGATCACTCCTCTTCTATCAAGGTCGATAGATTCCTTATAGGTGCATACCCTACTCCTACAGTGAACTTACTGCAGCCAACCTAACACTGCATGGACCCATATGGCTAGAGACCATGTATGTGTGCAGTCAAACTACAATAACCTCACTGTGAGCAGCCGAAGCACCGCAGGTCAAAGGACCAGTCACACTACTGCAACATCAAGCAAGTCACTGACGAGTGGATAGACATCCAAGTGACTTCTTGTCTTGGTCACGCTCAGTACCCTTGTTCTCTAACAAGCACCTGCACTATCACTTCAGTGTCCCTACACTGTGGACTCAAGTCTCGTCCATCCAGAAGGAAAGTGATCTGTGCACTGATCGGATCGATCACCGTCCTCGTGATGATCCATTGATCAGGAGCATTTAGAAATTAATCACCAATGATACATGGCTCAAATTCTCAACTCTTGAGAATATGTATCATCATCTTATTAATTCCTTGGACGATTCATAGGACACCATAAATAATATGAATGAAAAGATGCCTTTTATTTATTCAATAATAAACAGTCAAGTACAAAATTATGTCCCTAGAATCAACAATGTGTCAGCCAAATTGGCTCTAGGGCATACATCTAACAATCTCCACTTGCACTAAAGCCAATTGGTCATATAGTCTTAGGCCCCATCTTCTCAAGGTGGGCTTCAGTCTTTTGCTGACTCAGCTGCTTAGTGAACGGGTCTAGCCCACGTTATCCGCGGCAGTCTACTCTCTGCACCTCTACATCATAGTCGCGTATGAAATGGAAGCGCCGCTCTATGTGCTTGGACTTCTGATGAGACCATGGCTCCATAGCTAGTGCTATGGTGCCAATGTATCGCAGTAAGTGTTATGGCATCTGATGACATTTACACCATAACTCCCCCTGGCCCACAATTTAAATTTTATCAGAAGGTTTCTACTGCACCCTTAGATACGGCTTAACATTCAGCTTCTAAGGTAGAATCTATAATGATCGGTTGTTTGAACTCTTCTAATTTACTGAACCACAATTGCACATATTCTGATGTAGACTTCTATCATCAATATGTGTGCATCTTTCTACCTTCAACTCTGATCTTCTCCCCAAAGACCCAAGAACATGTCCTTAGTTCTTCTCAAGTACTTAAGACTGTTCTTCACAGCTATCCCAGTGCTTCTTGCCTGGATCCGACTGATATCTGCTTGTGACACTCACAGCAAGAGCTATATCAGGTGTTCACACAGCATGGCATACATGAGCTTCCTATTGCCGATGCATAGGGAATCTTGCTCATGTGTTGAATCTCTTCAGATGTGTTGGGGGCACATCTTCTTGGAGAGATGAATTCCATGTCTTAGGGGAAGAGACCCCTTGGAGTTTTCCATACTGAAACCTCTTCAGCACCTCCTCTATGTACATCTCTGTGAAGGCCAAGCATCCTTTTAGATCTATCTCTATAGACCTTTATTCCCAAAATATAGGATGCTTCCCCAAGGTCTTTCATGGAGAAGTTCTTTTGACAACCAGACCTTGACCGAGGTTAGCATGGAATATCATTCCCTATCAGGAGAATGTCATCTACGTACAGTACGAGAAAAACGACAGCACTCCCACTAACCTTTTTGTAAACACATGGTTCCTCTTCGTTTTTGATGAAATCAAACGTTTTGATTGCGTCATCGAAACGAGTGTTCCAACTCCGAGATGCTTGCTTTAGTCCATAGATGGACCTTTGCAGCTTGCAGACCTTGTGATCTCCATCACTGGAAGTGAAACCCAAAGGCTGTTCCATATAGATATCTTCATCAAGATATCCATTCAGGAAAGCAGTTTTCAACTCCATCTGCCAGATTTCATAATCATGAAATGCTGCAATGGCAAGCAATGTTCGGATGGATTTTAGCATGGGCTACAGGTGAAAAGGGTCTCCTGATAGTCAATGCCTTCGCGTTGACTATACCCTTTCGCCACAAGCCTTGCCTTATAGGTCTCTACCTTTCCATCCGAACCTATCTTCCTTTTGTAGATCCATTTGCATCCAATAGGTACAATACCTTCTGGTGGGTCTACTAAGGTCCAGACTTGGTTGGAATGCATGGAGTCTAACTCTGCACTTCATAGCTTCCAGCCATTTCTCGGAATCGATATCAAATATCGCCTCGTTGTAGGTTTTGGGATCCTGTATGTGATCCCTATCTCCCACTAGGAACATTTCCTCGGTATCCTCTTCTAGTATACTAAGTAATCTATCGGGAGGATGGAGACCCTACTAGATCTACGAGGTGGTCGAGGGACATCGGTTGTATTGGCTCTGTATGAATGGGTTCCAATAGGATCCATGACTCGTTGCTTTTCAGAGACTTTCTCTTCAAGCTCAATTTTCCTCCCACTGCCTCTATCAAGGATAAACTGATTTTTCCAAGAAGATGGCATGACGGCTCACAAACACATTGTGATCCTCTGAGACGTAAAATTGTATCCTAATGACTCTTTAGGATATCCTATAAAAACGAGCACGTTAGAACTGATTTTCAAGAAATGCATGACGGCTCACAAAACACATTGTATCCTCTGAGACGTAAAATTGATATCCTAATGACTCTTTAGGATCCTATAAAACGAGCACTTATGGTCCTAAGCCTCTAACCTTGTCCCTGTAGTCTCTTGACGTGGGCCGGACATCCCCAAATCTTGAGATGACCCAGACTTGGTTTCTTACCATGCCATATCTCATACGGTGTGGTAGAACGGATTTAGAGGGAACTCTATTCAATAAATAAATCGCTGTGAGTAAGGCATCTCCCCAAAGGAACATAGGTAGATTAGTGAAGCTCATCATGGACCTGACCATATCCAATAGGGGTCGCGATTCCTCCTCTCTGCACACCCCGTTGAGTTGAGGTGTACCCTGGAGGTGTCCATTGTGAGGCTATGCCGTTTTCTTTGAGATAGTCCCGGAAATTCCTCCACTAAGGTATTCTCCTCCTCGATCTGATCGAAGAGCTTTAAGAGGTTTTCCAGTTTGTTTATTCTACTTCATTCTTGAACTCTTTGAACTTTTCAAAAGAGTCAGACTTGTGTCTCATAAGATACACATACCCATACCGTGAATAATCATCGGTTAAGGTAATGAAGTAAGAATAACGTCCCCCTGGCTAGCACATCGAATGGCCACATACATCTGTATGTATTAGGGTAAGATTTCAGTGGTCTCTTCCCGATGTCCTACAAAGGGCAGTCTAGCCATTTTTCCTTGAAGACAGGACTCGCAAACTGGATATGACTCGGAAATCAATGAGCCGTAGAAGCCCATCTTTATCCATTTTTGTTCATTCCTATCCTCTCCAATATGGCCAAGTCTGAGGTGCCACAAATATCTTTGGTTTATTCTCATCTCTGGATCTTTTGGATCCTTTGGCACTCACATTCTTGCTCGGGTAACATTCACAGATACATCCATATGTAAATGATAGAGACTGTCGAATCATGAAACACGTGCGACTATTTTATTTCTCAAATAAATAGAATAGCAGTCTTGTCAAATGTAAAAACATGACCTTCCTGTGCTAGACATGAAACAGAAATCAAATTTCTTGCTAGCAAGCAGGTACATAAAGCAGTCTCTAAGTATTAAACTAAATCCAGACGGTAGTCGCAAGATGGTAGGTGCCCACAGCCACAGCAGCAACTTTATTGCCCCGTTGCCAACCCGAAGGGTTACCGCACCTTCCGCCAGCCTTCTACTTTCCTTTAGGACCCTGCATGGGTAGTGCACAAATGAGCACTAGAACCAGAAATCTATAAGCCCAACTAGAAGTAGAAGAAACCGTTAGATTAGTTTCAATTATGAGCAAGTCTATACCTTCCTGAAGGTGTGTCACCTTTCTGTTCTTTCAGGCTCTCGAGGGTATGAAGGACAGTTTCTCTTCCAGTGGCCTTCGACATTGCAGTGGAAACATTTTCCTTTATCGGTTAACCTTTTTCTTTTGAACTTCCTTCTTTGGCTTCTTGTCTTTCTTCTGCTTCTTAGCAGGCCTTCTTTTTCTTCCAAGTGGACTTTCTCTTGGAACCAGAAGTCAACTCAGCAGCAAGGACATTGCCCCTTGAACCTTTCAAGGCTCCCTCAGCAGTTACCAACATGTTTATGAGTTCAGTCTTAGTGCATTCAATCTTATTCATGTGGTAGTTTACTATAAACTGACCAAAATGAATCAGGAAGTGACTGTAGGATCAAATCCACTTGTAATTCCTTGTGCATGTCGCATACCAAGCTTCTCAAGCTCCTCTAGGTCCTTGATCATGGTCAGACCGTGATCATGGACAGACTGCCCTGTCGCGCATTTTCGTCTTTGAAAGTCTCTTGGACACTTCAAAACGAGCTGTGCGACTTTGCTCACCATACAAACTCTTGCAGGTGTGCCAGTATTTCCTAGCAGTCTTCATATTTTCATGCTGGCATTGGAGTTCATTAGACATGGATGCCATCATATAGCATTTTACTCTAATGTCATCATCCAACCATTTTTATGCCACTCACGCTGAACATCAGTAGGACGTGCTGGTAGTGTGGGGATATCTGAATCGAGTATGTAGCCTATTTCTCACCAGTCCAAAACATTTTGAGATTTCTAAGCCAGTCCTTTGTAATTGGTTCCGGTCAGGTCGGTTGGTCTCAAGAATACGGGTCAAAGGGTTTGAAGCTGACATTGTATCTGCAGAGAGTAAAGATTCTAGTTAGACTTTTTGTACTGTGATCCTAATATGTTCTAAGGTCTTTTAGAACAAATGTAACTCCCACTATTTTCTCGAATTCCCTCACACTTCCCTGGTAGGAAAACGAAAATCCACACGACTAGGGTTTCTAGTGGGTACTGCGGTTCCACCAATTCACATGCCACCTCACCTAACAGTTATTGGTGACACATAGATGGATGAGTGTACAACTCTTGTACAATGCTTCTCAAGCATGTTGCAGTGCAACTTGGTCTCTAAGCCATGAAGACCTCACCTAAACAGTTATTGGTCCCATTTTCTTAGTTAAGTCAGACCCACCGTATAACCGTAGGAATTAAAGTCGTCATTGGGTCCTCACCTAACAGTTATTGGTGCCCAACCCCACCTTACCCTACAACATCTCATGTCTATAGAGAGGTCCAGGCCCCCCGATGCAACTTGACCACTGTGTCCAGCCGAGACAAATCAACATCAGAAAGGCCTTAGCAACTCTACTACAGTGGAAGACCTATTGAACTTAATATTGGTTAATCAGGTCTTAGTGATTTGCAACTTGAGCCCTTCATAAGAGGTAATCGAACAAATTGGCCAGGTAAGCAGGTGGGAGGGCTCCCCTTACTCAGAGGAGTAAGGTCCTAATTAAGTAACCACCTTTCATGCTTTCCTAGACACCAATTAGATCCAATTAATCTAATATGACTTGCTCATGTCGGTTCACTCTCGACTTGATTGAGGAGGTTTTAATTTAAGGTCTCAATTGGGTTTGCTACATCACATGTAAACCTATCTACCCGACTCGCATTCACATCTCATGCAAACGGGACATCACAGGCAGTTATAATCGCAGCATCAAATTAAAGTTAAACTTTAAATAGGTGATGATCATGGATTCTAATTAGGTCGTATTACAAGCACATGCACATCAATCGATCAAGTGGTCTTCAACTCTTGAATTGGTTCTAAGCTTCCTTGATTCGATCCTTGATCAACTCTTGATCCCATCGCCATCAACCGCTTAGATCACCTTTCATCTCATGCCTTGCTTCGACTTGATCGTTGATGTACATTCACATCACAGAAATACAACCAGATGTAAAATAAAAATAAAAATAAATTACATCTCCTTTTAGGAGGCACGCAGGCCTCTCAAAACATCAAAATAAGATGCATGCAAGCATCTGAAAAATTACATGACATCGCAGATCACATCGCAGGTCATTACATTTGATACCAAAAGGGGTTGAATCCTATGATCATCACCGTATGCTACAATTATAATTTTCAGATCTGAAAACTAACTGATTGTATCATGACATAGGTCGCTGATCATGCTAATCATGATTCTAAACTTTGTAATCCCATTAACAAATGCATTTAGAATCATCTTTTTATCACACAAAAATCAGCATGCAAAAAATCAGCACCCCTGAAAAAATCTGCATGCAGAATTTTTCAGCATGCATGATCATTCAATTTTAGATCTAATATGCCTTTAGATATTTAATTCTTACCTTAATCTACGAAGCCTAGGCTCTGATACCACTGTTGGGAACCCACCCATGCCGCTGATATTTCAAAAATTTTTCAGATGGCAGCGGAAAGGGGGCATGTGTGGGATCGACGTTCATCGCATGAACGTTGTTTCGAGATCCTTTCGTAATTAGGTCAAGAATTAAAAACTTTAAAACTATTAGGAAGATCAAATCTTCACCTTGCGCGGGTAGATGATCACCGCAAATCTGAATTGTGGTTTTTGGAAGAGGGTTCGCTTGAAGCCGTTCAAACGTCCGGCCTCTACGGGTATCCACACGAAGTAGAGGACCGATCAAATCTTTCTTGTCTTCCCGGGGTGCTAGCTCCCTTGCAAAGACTTCTTTTGATGGCTGATCTCCTCTCTTTCAATCAACCCTTGATTGTGCTTGAGAGGAGGAAGAAGAAGGATGAAGATGAGGAAGAAGAAAAGAACCCCACGCAAGCCTTCTTTTGTTCCTTGCGTTGGATGAAGGAAGGGAAGGGGAGGAGGCCGCCAACACTTGGAGATCCTTTTCCCTTGCTTGCGGCTGAACTAAGAGAGGAGAGGGGCTGGTGGCGGCAGCAAGAGGGGGAAGAGAGCACACACCTAGGGCGCCGGCCCTAGGTCCCTTTTTTATAAGCATCAAGGGCTCCTACAAGTTAGGAGCCCTTGACAACCTTCTTTCTTTGGAGCGCCGGCCCCTTCTCTCTTCTTGTCGCCCTAACCAATTGGAGAGGGGCTGATGCCCTCTTACTTGGTTAGCCTAATCCTCTTCCAAAGAGGATTAGGTGCCTCTCTCATGGTTTAATCCTAATCTAATTAGGATTAGCCAATTTTGGGTTCAATCTATGCTAGTCCTAATCCAATTAGGACTTGAATGAACCATGACTCAATTTGAACTCTTCAATCCTAATCCAATTAGGAGTCATGTTGATTCATTAGATTAATAATTAATTTAGACTTAAGGAATCCTAATCCAATTAGGATGTATTTAATTTTAGTCCTAATCCAATTAGGACTCTATTTGAATCCGAAGTCCTAATCCAATTAGGATTTCTAGGAATCCTACTCCAAGTAGGAATCCAATTTTAATTCAAAATTCCTAATCTCATTAGGATTGTAGGAATCCTATTCCAAGTAGGAATCCCAGTCCTACTCCAACTAGGATTCCCAGTCCTAATCCAATTAGGACTCTAGGAATCCTACCCGAAGTAGGACTCTTGTTTCAAGTCCAATTAATTAATTCCTTTGTTCCTTTCTTCAACTTCTTATCAATCAAATTGATTACTTGTGATTCCTAATCACGATTTCAACCATCGGATCGGTCAATACTTCTAGTGTGTGTGACCCATAGGTTCTATTCTGACTGTAGTGAGATATATTGTGATCTCTATCTCAATATCATTGAAAACTCCTTTCAATGGGGTTGGAACGATTCCAACTCAACTCATTAGGGTTTATCGATCATCAAGATAATCCCTATGAGTCCCACCATCCACCAGTGACACCTAGCAGCATGTAGTGGCTACCAGCAGAATGGAATGATGAACCTCTAGGTGCAGTTACATGTGATACAGTCCTACTATCGTGGATCCCTACAGGACGGAGGTCATGGAAACTCGTCAAACCCCATCGTCTGTCATATGTCAAGATTTATTCGACTCGAGTTCGATAGTGGAAAACTCTTTCTCCACTTTATATTACTGCCCTGGCCAAGGTCTTAGAACTCAGTCTAAACAAATCACATAGGATCACTCCTCTTCTATCAAGGTCGATAGATTCCTTATAGGTGCATACCCTACTCCTACAGTGAACTTACTGCAGCCAATCTACACTGCATGGACCCATATGGCTAGAGACCATGTATGTGTGCAGTCAAACTACAATAACCTCACTGTGAGTAGCCGAAGCACCGCAGGTCAAAGGACCAGTCACACTACTGCAACATCAAGCAAGTCACTGGACGGAGTGGATAGACATCCAAGTGACTTCTTGTCTTGGTCACGCTCAGTACCCTTGTTCTCTAACAAGCACCTGACACTATCACTTCAGTTGTCCCTACACTGTGGACTCAAGTCTCGTCCATCCAGAAGGAAAGTGATCCTGTGCACTGATCGGATCGATCACCGTCCTCGTGATGATCCATTGATCAGGAGCATTTAGAAATTAATCACCAATGATACATGGCTCAAATTCTCAACTCTTGAGAATATGTATCATCATCTTATTAATTCCTTGGACGATTCATAGAGCACATAAATAATTGAATGAAAAAGATGCCGTATTTATTTTATTCAATAATAAACAGTCAAGTACAAAATTATGTCCCTAGAATCAACAATGTGTCAGCCAAATTGGCTTCTAGGGCATACATCTAACAATCTCCCACTTGCACTAAAGCCAATTGGTCATATATCTTAGGCCCATCTTCTCAAGGTGGGCTTCAGTCTTTTGCTGACTCAGCTGCTTAGTGAACGGGTCTGCCACGTTATCCGCGGAGTCTACTCTCTGCACCTCTACATCATAGTCGCGTATGAAATGGAAGCGCCGCTCTATGTGCTTGGACTTCTGATGAGACCATGGCTCCATAGCTAGTGCTATGGTGCCAATGTTATCGCAGTAAAGTGTTATGGCATCTGATGACATTACACCTAACTCTGCAATTAACTTTTAATCAGAAGGTTTCTACTGCACCCTTAGATACGGCTTAACATTCAGCTTCTAAGGTAGAATCTATAATGATCGGTTGTTTGGAACTCTTCCAATTTACTGAATCACAATTGCACATATTCTGATGTAGACTTTCTATCATCAATATGTGTGCATCCTTCTACCTTCAACTCTGATCTTCTCCCAAAGACCAAGAACATGTCCTTAGTTCTTCTCAAGTACTTAAGACTGTCTTCACAGCTATCCAGTGCTTCTTGCCTGGATCCGACTGATATCTGCTTGTGACACTCACAGCAAGAGCTATATCAGGTCGTGTACACAGCATGGCATACATGAGGCTTCCTATTGCCGATGCATAGGGAATCTTGCTCATGCGTTGAATCTCTTCAGATGTGTTGGGGCACATCTTCTTGGAGAGATGAATTCCATGCCTAGGGGTAAGAGACCCTCTTGGAGTTTTCCATGCTGAACCTCTTCAGCACCTCCTCTATGTACATCTTCTGTGAAAGGCCAAGCATCCTTTTAGATCTATCTCTATAGACCTTTATTCCCAAATATAGGATGCTTCCCCAAGGTCTTTCATGGAGAATTCTTTTGACACCAGACCTTTACCGAGGTTAGCATGGAATATCATTCCCTATCAGGAGATGTCATCTACGTACAGTACGAGAAAACGACAGCACTCCCACTAACCTTTTTGTAAACACAGGTTCCTCTTCGTTTTTGATGAAATCAAACGTTTTGATTGCGTCATCGAAACGAGTGTTCCAACTCCGAGATGCTTGCTTTAGTCCATAGATGGACCTTTGCAGCTTGCAGACCTTGTGATCTCCATCACTGGAAGTGAAACCCAAAGGCTGTTCCATATAGATATCTTCATCAAGATATCCATTCAGGAAAGCAGTTTTCACATCCATCTGCCAGATTTCATAATCATGAAATGCTGCAATGGCAAGCAATGTTCGGATGGATTTTAGCATGGCTACAGGTGAAAAGGTCTCCTGATAGTCAATGCCTTCGCGTTGACTATACCCTTTCGCCACAAGCCTTGCCTTATAGGTCTCTACCTTTCCATCCGAACCTATCTTCCTTTTGTAGATCCATTTGCATCCAATAGGTACAATACCTTCTGGTGGGTCTACTAAGGTCCAGACTTGGTTGGAATGCATGGAGTCTAACTCTGACTTCATAGCTTCCAGCCATTTATCGGAATCGATATCAAATATCGCCTCGTTGTAGGTTTTGGGATCCTGTATGTGATCCCTATCTCCCACTAGGAACATTTCCTCGGTATCCTCTTCTAGTATACCTAAGTATCTATCGGGAGGATGGGAGACCCTACTAGATCTACGAGGTGGTCGAGGGACATCGTGTATTGGCTCTGTATGAATGGGTTCAATAGGATCCATGACTCGTTGCTTTTCAGAGACTTTCTCTTCAAGCTCAATTTTCCTCCCACTGCCTCTATCAAGGATAAACTGATTTTCCAAGAAGATGGCATGACGGCTCACAAACACATTGTGATCCTCTGAGACGTAAAAATTGTATCCTAATGACTCTTTAGGATATCCTATAAAACGAGCACTTATGTTAGGATATCCTAGCACTACTAATGACTCTGTCCTAGCCTCCTAGCCTCTAACTTGTCCGCCTGTAG
>NW_024067743.1:600000-779980 GCF_009389715.1 Phoenix dactylifera | reverse complement strand
TGTACTGAGCGTGACCAAGACAAGAAGTCACTTGGATGTCTATCCACTCGTCAGTGACTTGCTTGATGTTGCAGTAGTGTGACTGGTCCTTTGACCTGCGGTGCTTCGGCTACTCACAGTGAGGTTATTGTAGTTTGACTGCACACATACATGGTCTCTAGCCATATGGGTCCATGCAGTGTAGATTGGCTGCAGTAAGTTCACTGTAGGAGTAGGGTATGCACCTATAAGGAATCTATCGACCTTGATAGAAGAGGAGTGATCCTATGTGATTTGTTAGACTGAGTTCTAAGACCTTGGCCAGGGCAGTAATATAAAGTGGAAAAAGAGTTTTCCACTATCGAACTCAAGTCGAATAAATCTTGACATATGACAGACGATGGGGTTTGACGAGTTGTCCATGACCTCCGTCCTGTAGGGATCCACGATAGTAGGACTGTATCACATGTTAACTGCACCTAGAGGTTCATCATTCCATTCTGCTGGGTAGCCACTACATGCTGCTAGGTGTCACTGGTGGATGGTGGGACTCATAGGGATTATCTTGATGATCGATAAACCCTAATGAGTTGAGTTGGAATCGTTCCAACCCATTGAAAGGAGTTTTCAATGATATTGAGATAGAGATCACAATATATCTCACTACCAGTCAGAATAGAACCTATGGGGTCACACACACTAGAAGTATTGACCGATCCGATGGTTGAAATCGTGATTAGGAATCACAAGTAATCAATTTGATTGATAAGAAGTTGAAGAAGGAACAAAGGGAATTAATTAATTGGACTTGAAACAAGATCCTACTTCGGGTAGGATTCCTAGAGTCCTAATTGGATTAGGACTGGGAATCCTAGTTGGAGTAGGACTGGGATTCCTACTTGGAATAGGATTCCTACAATCCTAATGAGATTAGGAATTTTGAATTAAAATTGGATTCCTACTTGGAGTAGGATTCCTAGAAATCCTAATTGGATTAGGACTTCGGATTCAAATAGAGTCCTAATTGGATTAGGACTAAAATTAACAAATCCTAATTGGATTAGGATTCCTTAAGTCTAAATTAATTATTAATCTAATGAATCAACATGACTCCTAATTGGATTAGGATTGAAGAGTTCAATTGAGTCATGGTTCATTCAAGTCCTAATTGGATTAGGACTAGCATAGATTGAACCCAATTGGCTAATCCTAATTAGATTAGGATTAAACCATGAGAGAGGCACCTAATCCTCTTTGGAAGAGGATTAGGTTAACCAAGTAAGAGGGGCATCAGCCCCTCTCCATTGAGGGCGACATGAAGAGAGAGGGGCCGGCGCCCCTCTTGGAAAGTTGTCAAGGGCTCCTAACTTGTAGGAGCCCTTGATGCTTATAAAAGGACTAGGGCCGGCGCCCTAGTGTGGCTCTCTTCCTCTTGCTGCCGCCCAGCCCCTCTCCTCTCTTGGTTCAGCCGCAAGCAAGGGAAAAGATCCAAGTGTTGGCGGCCCCTCCCTTCCCTTCCTTCATCCAACGCAAGGAAAAAAGAAGGCTGCGGGGCTTTCTTCTTCCTCTTCTTCATCCTTCTTCTTCCTCCTCTCAAGCACAATCAAGAGTTGATTGAAAGAGAGGAGATCAGCCATCAAAAAGCTCTCTGCAAGGGAGCTAGCACCCCGGGAGACAAGAAAGATTTGATCGGTCTCTGCTTCGTGTGGATACCCGTAGAGGCCGGACGTTTGAACGGCTTCAAGCGAACCCTCTTCCAAAACCACGAATTCAGATTTGCGGTGATCATCTACCCGCGCAAGGTGAAGATTTGATCTTCCTAATAGTTTTAAAAGTTTTAATTCTTACCTAATTACGAAAGGTCTCGAAACAACGTTCATGCGATGAACGTCGACCCACATGCCGATTCCGCTGCCATCTGAAAATTTTTGAAATATCAGCGGCATGGGCGGGTTCCCAACAGTGGTATCAGAGCCTAGGCTTCGTAGATTAAGGTAAGAATTAAATATCTAAAGGCATATTAGATCTGAAAATTGAATGATCATGCATGCTGAAAAATTCTGCATGCAGATTTTTCAGGGGTGCTGATTTTTTGCATGCTGATTTTTATGTGATAAAAAGATGATTCTAATTGCATTGTTAATGGGATTACAAAGTTTAGAATCATGATTAGCATGATCAGCGACCTATGTCATGATATAATCAGTTAGTTTTCAGATCTGAAAATTATAATTGTTGCATACGGTGATGATCATAGGATTCAAACCCTTTTGGTATCAAATGTAATGACCTGCGATGTGATCTGCGATGTCATGTAATTTTTCAGATGCTTGCATGCATCTTATTTGATGTTTTGAGAGGCCTGCGTGCCTCCTAAAAGGAGATGTAATTTATTTTTATTTTTATTTTACATCTGGTTGTATTTCTGTGATGTGATGTACATCAACGATCAAGTTGAAGCAAAGGCATGAGATGAAAGGTGATCTAAGCGGTTGATGGCGATGGGATCAAGAGTTGATCAAGGATCGAATCAAGGAGGCTTGGAACCAATTCAAGAGTTGAAGACCACTTGATCGATTGATGTGCATGTGCTTGTAATACGACCTAATTAGAATCCATGATCATCACCTATTTAAAGTTTAGCTTTAATTTGATGCTGCGATTATAACTGCCTGTGATGTACCGTTTGCATGTGATGTGAATGCGAGTCGGGTAGATAGGTTTACATGTGATGTAGCAAACCCAATTGAGACCTAAATCAAAACCTCCTCAATCAAGTCGAGAGTGAACCGACATGAGCAAGTCATATTAGATTAATTGATCTAATTGGTGTCTAGGAAAGCATGAAAGGTGGTTACTTAATTAGGACCTTACTCTCTGAGTAAGGGGAGCCTCCCACCTGCTTACCTGGCCAATTGTTCGATTACCTCTTATGAAGGGCTCAAGTTGCAAACACTAAGACCTGATTAACCAATATTAAGTCAATAGGGTCTTCCACTGTAGTAGAGTTGCTAAGGCCTTTCTGATGTTGATTTGTCTCGGCTGGACACAGTGGTCAAGTTGCATCGGGGGGGCTGGACCTCTCTATAGACATGAGATGTTGTAGGGTAAAGGTGGGGTTGGGCACGCAATAACTGTTTAGGTGAGGACCCAATGACGACTTTATTCCTACGGTTATACGGTGGGTCTGACTTAACTAAGAAATGGGACCAATAACTGTTAGGTGAGGTCTTCATGGGCTTAGAGACCAAGTTACACTGCAACATGCTTGAGAAGCATTGTACAAGAGTTGTACACTCATCCATCTATGTGTCACCAATAACTGTTAGGTGAGGTGGCATGTAAATTGGTGGACCGCAGTACCCACTAGAAACCCTAGTCGTGTGGGATTTCGGTTTCCTACCAGGGAGTGTGAGGGATTCGAGAAAATAGTGGAGTTACATTTGTTCTAAAAGACCTTTTAGAACAGATTAGGATCAAGTACAAAAGTCTAACTAGAATCTTTTACTCTCTGCAGATACAATGTCAGCTTCAAACCCTTTGACCCGTATTCTTGAGACCAACCGACTGACCGGAACCAATTACAAAGACTGGCTTAGAAATCTCAAAATTGTTTTGGACTGTGAGAAGATAGGCTACATACTCGATTCAGATATCCCCACACTACCAGCACGTCCTACTGATGTTCAGCGTGAGATGCATAAAAAATGTTGGATGATGACATTAGAGTAAAATGCTATATGATGGCATTCCATGTCTAATGAACTCCAATGCCAGCATGAAAATATGAAGGACTGCTAGGACATACTTGGCACACCTGCAAGAGTTGTATGGTGAGCAGAGTCGCACAGCTCGTTTTGAAGTGTCCAAGAGGCTCTTCAAGACGAAGATGCGCGAAGGGCAGTCTGTCCATGATCACGGTCTGACCATGATCAAGGGACCTAGAGGAGCTTGAGAAGCTTGGTATGGACCATGCACAAGGAATTACAAGTGGATTTGATCCTACAGTCACTTCCTGATTCATTTGGTTCAGTTTATAGTAAACTAACCACATGAATAAGATTGAATGCACTAAGACTGAACTAATCAACATGTTGGTAACTGCTGAGGGAGCCTTGAAAGGTTCAAGGGGGCAATGTCCTTGCTGCTGAGTTGACTTCTGGTTCCAAGAGAAAGTCTACTTGGAAGAAAAAGAAGCCTGCAAAGAAGCAGAAGAAAGACAAGAAGCCAAAGAAGGAAGTTCAAAAGAAAAAGGCTAACGACAAGGAAAATGTTTCCACGTGCAATGGTCGAGAGGCCACTGGAAGAGAAACTGTCCTTCATACCTCGAGAGCCTGGAAGAACAAGAAAGGTGACACACCTTCAGAAGGTATAGACTTGCTCATAATTGAAACTAATCTAACGGTTTCTTCTACTTCTAGTTGGGTTATAGATTCTGGTTCTAGTGGCTCATTTGTGCTACTACCATGCAGGGGTCTTAAAGGAAAGTAGAAGGCTGGCGGAAGGTGCGGAACCCTTCGGGTTGGCAACGGGGGCAAAAGTTGCTGCTTGGCTGTGGGCACCTACCATCTGCGACTACCGTCTGGATTTTAGTTTAATACTTAGAGACTGCTATTATGTACCTGTGCTAGCAGAAATTTGATTTTCTGTTTCATTGTCTAGCACAGGAAGGTCATGTTTTTACATTTGACAAAGACTGCTGTTCTATTTATTTGAGAAATAAATAGTCGCACGTGGTTTATGATTGACAGTCTCTATCATTTACATATGGATGTATCTGTGTAATGTTACCCGAGCAAGAATGTGAGTGCCAAAGGATCCAAAGATCAGAGATGAGATAAACCAAGATATTTGTGCACCTCAGAGCTTGGCCATATTGGAGAGGATAGAATGAACCAAAATGGATAAAGATGGGCTTCTCGGCTCATTGACTTGCCGAGTCATATCCAAGTTTGCGAGTCCTGTCTTCAAGGAAAAAATGGCTAGACTGCCCTTTGTAGGACATGGGGAGAGGACCACTGAAATACTTATCCCTAGTACATACAGATGTATGTGGCCCATTCGATGTGCTTGCCAGGGACGTTATTCTTACTTCATTACCTTTACCGATGATTATTCACGTATGGGTATGTGGTATCTTATGAGACACAAGTCTGACTCTTTTGAAAAGTTCAAAGAGTTCAAGAATGAAGTAGAAAAACAAACTGGAAAACCTCTTAAGGCTTTTCGATCAGATCGAGAGGAGAATACCTTAGTGGAGAATTCCGGGGACTATCTCAAAGAAACGGTATAGTCTCACAATGGACACCTCCGGGGTACACCTCAACTCAACGGGGGTGTCAGAAAGGAGGAATCGGACCCTATTGGGATATGGTTCAGGTCCATGATGAGCTTCACTGATTTACCTATGTTCCTTTGGGGAGATGCCTTACTCACAGCGATTATTTATTGAATAGAGTTCCCTCTAAATCCGTTCCTACCACACAGGTATGAGATATGGCATGGTAAGAAACCAAAGTCTGGGTCATCTCAAGATTTGGGGATGTCCCGGCCCACGTCAAGCGACTACAGGCGGACAAGTTAGAGGCTAGGACCATAAGTGCTCGTTTTATAGGATATCCTAAAGAAGTCATTAGGATACAATTTTCTACGTCTCAGAGGATCACAATGTGTTTGTGAGCCGTCATGCCATCTTCTTGGAAAATCAGTTTATCCTTGATAGAGGCAGTGGGAGGAAAATTGAGCTTGAAGAGAAAGTCTCTGAAAAGCAACGAGTCATGGATCCTATTGAACCCATTCATACAGAGCCAGTACACGATGTCCCTCGACCACCTCGTAGATCTAGTAGGGTCTCCCATCCTCCCGATAGATACTTAGGTATACTAGAAGAGGATACCAAGGAAATGTTCCTGGTGGGAGATAGGGATCACATACAGGATCCCAAAACCTACAACGAGGCGATATCTGATGTCGATTCCGAGAAATGGCTGGAAGCTATGAAGTCAGAGTTAGACTCCATGCGTTCCAACCGAGTCTGGACCTTAGTAGATCCACCAGAAGGTATTGTACCTATTGAATGCAAATGGATCTACAAAAGGAAGATAGGTTCGGATGGAGAGGTAGAGACCTATAAGGCAAGGCTTGTGGCGAAAGGGTATAGTCAGCGCGAAGGCATTGACTATCAGGAGACCTTTTCACCTGTTGCCATGCTAAAATCCATCCGAACATTGCTTGCCATTGCAGCATTTCATGATTATGAAATCTGGCAGATGGATGTGAAAACTGCTTTCCTGAATGGATATCTTGATGAAGATATCTATATGGAACAGCCTTTGGGTTTCACTTCCAGTGATGGAGATCACAAGGTCTGCAAGCTGCAAAGGTCCATCTATGGACTAAAGCAAGCATCTCGGAGTTGGAACACTCGTTTCGATGACGCAATCAAAACGTTTGATTTCATCAAAAACGAAGAGGAACCGTGTGTTTTCAAAAAGGTTAGTGGGAGTTCTGTCATTTTTCTCGTGTTGTATGTAGATGACATTCTCCTGATTGGGAATGATATTCCCATGCTAACCTCGGTCAAGGTCTGGTTGTCAAAAAGAATTCTCCATGAAAGACCTTGGGGAAGCATCCTATATTTTGGAAATAAAGATCTATAGAGATAGATCTAAAAGGATGCTTGGCCTTTCACAGAAAATGTACATAGAGGAGGTGCTGAAGAGGTTCAGCATGGAAAACTCCAAGAGGGGTCTCTTACCCCTAAGACATGGAATTCATCTCTCTAAGAAGATGTGCCCCAACACATCTGAAGAGATTCAACGCATGAGCAAGATTCCCTATGCATCGGCAATAGGAAGCCTCATGTATGCCATGCTGTGTACACGACCTGATATAGCTCTTGCTGTGAGTGTCACAAGCAGATATCAGTCGGATCCAGGCAAGAAGCACTGGATAGCTGTGAAGAACAGTCTTAAGTACTTGAGAAGAACTAAGGACATGTTCTTGGTCTTTGGGAGAAGATCAGAGTTGAAGGTAGAAGGATGCACACATATTGATGATAGAAAGTCTACATCAGAATATGTGCAATTGTGGTTCAGTAAATTGGAAGAGTTCCAAACAACCGATCATTATAGATTCTACCTTAGAAGCTGAATGTTAAGCCGTATCTAAGGGTGCAGTGGAAACCTTCTGATTAAAAGTTAATTGCAGAGTTAGGTGTAATGTTCATTAGATGCCATAACACTTTACTGCGATAACATTGGCACCATAGCACTAGCTATGGAGCCATGGTCTCATCAGAAGTCCAAGCACATAGAGCGGCGCTTCCATTTCATACGCGACTATGATGTAGAGGTGCAGAGAGTAGACTCCGCGGATAACGTGGCAGACCCGTTCACTAAGCAGCTGAGTCAGCAAAAGACTGAAGCCCACCTTGAGAAGATGGGCCTAAGATATATGACCAATTGGCTTTAGTGCAAGTGGGAGATTGTTAGATGTATGCCCTAGAAGCCAATTTGGCTGACACATTGTTGATTCTAGGGACATAATTTTGTACTTGACTATTTATTATTGAATAAATAAAAGGCATCTTTTCATTCATATTATTTATGTGTCTATGAATCGTCCAAGGAATTAATAAGATGATGATACATATTCTCAAGAGTTGAGAATTTGAGCCATGTATCATTGGTGATTAATTTCTAAATGCTCCTGATCAATGGATCATCACGAGGACGGTGATCGATCCGATCAGTGCACAGATCACTTTCCTTCTGGATGGACGAGACTTGAGTCCACAGTGTAGGGACACTGAAGTGATAGTGCAGGTGCTTGTTAGAGAACAAGGGTACTGAGCGTGACCAAGACAAGAAGTCACTTGGATGTCTATCCACTCGTCAGTGACTTGCTTGATGTTGCAGTAGTGTGACTGGTCCTTTGACCTGCGGTGCTTCGGCTACTCACAGTGAGGTTATTGTAGTTTGACTGCACACATACATGGTCTCTAGCCATATGGGTCCATGCAGTGTAGATTGGCTGCAGTAAGGTTCACTGTAGGAGTAGGGTATGCACCTATAAGGAATCTATCGACCTTGATAGAAGAGGAGTGATCCTATGTGATTTGTTAGACTGAGTTCTAAGACCTTGGCCAGGGCAGTAATATAAAGTGGAAAAAGAGTTTTCCACTATCGAACTCAAGTCGAATAAATCTTGACATATGACAGACGATGGGGTTTGACGAGTTGTCCATGACCTCCGTCCTGTAGGGATCCACGATAGTAGGACTGTATCACATGTTAACTGCACCTAGAGGTTCATCATTCCATTCTGCTGGGTAGCCACTACATGCTGCTAGGTGTCACTGGTGGATGGTGGGACTCACAGGGATTATCTTGATGATCGATAAACCCTAATGAGTTGAGTTGGAATCGTTCCAACCCATTGAAAGGAGTTTTCAATGATATTGAGATAGAGATCACAATATATCTCACTACCAGTCAGAATAGAACCTATGGGGTCACACACACTAGAAGTATTGACCGATCCGATGGTTGAAATCGTGATTAGGAATCACAAGTAATCAATTTGATTGATAAGAAGTTGAAGAAAGGAACAAAGGGAATTAATTAATTGGACTTGAAACAAGAGTCCTACTTCGGGTAGGATTCCTAGAGTCCTAATTGGATTAGGACTGGGAATCCTAGTTGGAGTAGGACTGGGATTCCTACTTGGAATAGGATTCCTACAATCCTAATGAGATTAGGATTTTGAATTAAAATTGGATTCCTACTTGGAGTAGGATTCCTAGAAATCCTAATTGGATTAGGACTTCGGATTCAAATAGAGTCCTAATTGGATTAGGACTAAAATTAAATACATCCTAATTGGATTAGGATTCCTTAAGTCTAAATTAATTATTAATCTAATGAATCAACATGACTCCTAATTGGATTAGGATTGAAGAGTTCAATTGAGTCATGGTTCATTCAAGTCCTAATTGGATTAGGACTAGCATAGATTGAACCCAAAATTGGCTAATCCTAATTAGATTAGGATTAAACCATGAGAGAGGCACCTAATCCTCTTTGGAAGAGGATTAGGCCAACCAAGTAAGAGGGGCATCAGCCCCTCTCCAATTGGTTAGGGCGACAAGAAGAGAGAAGGGGCCGGCGCTCCAAAGAAAGAAGGTTGTCAAGGGCTCCTAACTTGTAGGAGCCCTTGATGCTTATAAAAAGGGACCTAGGGCCGGCGCCCTAGGTGTGTGCTCTCTTCCCCCTCTTGCTGCCGCCACCAGCCCCTCTCCTCTCTTAGTTCAGCCGCAAGCAAGGGAAAAGGATCTCCAAGTGTTGGCGGCCTCCTCCCCTTCCCTTCCTTCATCCAACGCAAGGAACAAAAGAAGGCTGCGTGGGGTTCTTTTCTTCTTCCTCATCTTCATCCTTCTTCTTCCTCCTCTCAAGCACAATCAAGGGTTGATTGAAAGAGAGGAGATCAGCCATCAAAAGAAGTCTTTGCAAGGGAGCTAGCACCCCGGGAAGACAAGAAAGATTTGATCGGTCCTCTACTTCGTGTGGATACCCGTAGAGGCCGGACGTTTGAACGGCTTCAAGCGAACCCTCTTCCAAAAACCACGAATTCAGATTTGCGGTGATCATCTACCCGCGCAAGGTGAAGATTTGATCTTCCTAATAGTTTTAAAAGTTTTAATTCTTACCTAATTACGAAAGATCTCGAAACAACGTTCATGCGATGAACGTCGATCCCGCACATGCCCCCTTTCCGCTGCCATCTGAAAAATTTTTGAAATATCAGCGGCATGGGTGGGTTCCCAACACTAGATTGGATCCAATTGGTTCATCCTTGGTTAAACCCTAATTGGATTAGGGCTAAACCAAATTAAGGCCACCCAATCCTCATTAGATGAGGATTAGGGCAACACAAGAAGGAGGGGCTCAAGCCCCTTCTCCTTGGGTTCATGGGTGCGGCAACAAGAGGGGCCGACGCCCCTCTTGGAATTAATTCAAGGGAAGCTCCTAAAAGTTAGGAGCTCCACTTGTTATTTAAAAAGGGCTTTTTAGGGCTGACCTAATTGGACAAGGAGAAGCCTCTCCTCTCTTGTGCCGTGGCCCTCTCCCTCCCCTTTGCCTTCAGCCGCAAGCAAGGAGGAAGCCAAAGGTGGTTGGCGGATCCTCCTTCCTCTTCCCTTCCTTCATCCAACGCAAGGAAGAAAAGAAGGCTGCGTGGGGATTCTTCTTCTTCCTCTTCTTCATCCTTCTTCTTCCTCCTCTCAAGCACAATCAAGGATTGATTGAAAGAGAGGAGATCAGCCATCAAAAGTTATCTCTGCAAGGGAGCTAGTACCCCGGGGAGATAGAAAGCTTAGATTGGTCATCTGCTTCGTGTGGATACCCGTAGAGGCTGGGCACTTGAACGGCTTCAAGCGAACCTTCATCCTAAACCATGAACTTTAGTTTGCGGTGATCATCTACCCGCACAAGGTGAAGATCTGATCTTCCTAATGTTTCTAAAAGTTTTTAATCCTTATCTATCTACGAACGGTCTTGAAACAACGTTCATACGATGAACGGTTGATCCCGCGCATGCCTCTTTCCGCTGCATCTGAATTTTTGAATTTCAGCGGCATGATCGGGGTTTTCTAACAGTGGTATTAGAGCCTAGGCTTCGTAGATTAAGGTAAGGATTAATTATTAGTAGGCTTATTAGATCTGAAAATTGAAAGATTATGCATGCTGAAAATTTTCTGCATGCAGATTTTCTAGAGTGCTGATTTTTGCATGCTGATTTTTATATGATAAGATGATGATTCTAATTGCATTGTTAATGAGATTACAAAGTTTAGAATCATGATTAGCATGATCAGCAACCTATGTCATGAGATAATCAGTTAGTTTTTAGATCTGAAAAGTATAATTGCTGCATGTGGTGATGATCATAGGATTCAAACCCTTTTGGTATTAAATGTAAAGACCTGCGATGTGATCTGCAATGTCATGTAATTTTTCAGATGCTTGCATGCATCTTATTTGATGTTTTGAGAGGCCTGCGTGCCTCCTAAAAGGGAGATGTAATTTATTTTTGTTTTTATTTTATATCTGGTTGTATTTCTGTGATGTGATGTACGTCAACGATCAAGTCGAAGATGATGCATGAGATGAGCAGGGCTCTAAGCGGTTGATGGCGATTGGATCAAGAGTTGGTCAAGGATCGAATCAAGGAGGCTTGGAACCAATTCAAGAGTTGAAGACCAATTGATCGATTGACGTGCATGTGCTTGTAATACGACCTAATTAGAATCCATGATCATCACCCATTTAAAGTTTAGCTTTAATTATTGCTGCGATTATAACTGCCTGCAATGTGCCGTTTGCATGTGATGTGAATGAGAGTCGGGTAGATAGGTTTACATGTGATGTAGCAAACCCAATTGAGACCTAAATTAAAACCTCCTCGATCAAGTCAAGAGTGAACCAATATGAGCAAGTCATATTAGATTAATTGATCTAATTGGTGTCTAGAAAAGTATGAAAGGTGGTTACTTAATTAGGACCTTACTCTCTGAGTAAGGGGAGCCTCCCACCTGCTTACCTGGCCAATTGTTCGATTACCTCTTATGAAGAGCTCAAGTTGCAAACACTAAGACCTGATTAACCAATATTAAGTCAATAGGTCTTCCACTGTAGTAGAGCTGCTAAGGCCTTTCTGATGTTGATTTGTCTCGGCTGGATACAGTGGTCAAGTTGCATCGGGGGGCTGGACCTCTCTATAGACATGAGATGTTGTAGGGTAAAGGTGGGGTTGGGCACCAATAACTGTTAGGTGAGGACCCAATGACGACTTTATTCCTACGGTTATACGGTGGGTCTGACTTAACTAAGAAATGGGACCAATAACTATTAGGTGAGGTCTTCATGGCTTAGAAACCAAGTTACACTGCAACATGCTTGAGAAGCATTGTACAAGAGTTGTACATTCATCAATCTATGTGTCACCAATAACTGTTAGGTGAGGTGGCATGTAAATCGGTGGGACCGCAGTACCCACTAGAAACCCTAGTCGTGTGGGATTTCCGTTTTCCTACCAGGGGAGTGTGAGGAATTCGAGAAAATAGTGGGAGTTACATTTGTTCTAAAAGACCTTAGAACAGATTAGGATCAAGTACAAAAGTCTAACTAGAATCTTTACTCTCTGAGGATTATAAAGTCAGCTTCTAGACTCTTAACTCATATCCTATAGAACAACCGTTTGACCAAACCAAATTATAAAGATTGGCTCAGCAAATTTCAAAATAGTTTTGAATTGTGAGAAATTCGGGTATATGCTAGACCATGGAATCCCCATGTTACCAATCCGTCCGATCACTGATCAGCGTAAGGCGCTTGTTAAGTGGACGAACAATGACAATAAAGTTAGGTGCTGCATAATCGCATCCATGTCCGATGCATTACAATGCCAGCATGAGAACATGAAAACTGCCAGGGACATATTAAATCACCTGCAAGAGTTGTATGGTGATAAGAGTCACGCAGCTCGGTTTGAAGTGTCCAAGAGGCTCTTCAAAGCCAAGATGCACGATGGGCAGTCTGTCCATGATCATGGTTTGACCATGATAAAGGACTTAGAGAAACTTGAGAAGCTTGGCATGACCATGCACAAGAAATTGCAAACGGATTTGATCCCGCAATCCCTTCCAGCTTCATATGAATAATTTATAGTAAACTACCATATGAACAAGGTTGTATGCACTAAAATAGAATTGTTAAATAAATTGGTAACTACCTTAGGAACCTTGAAGAAGTTCAAGGGGTATCGTTTTCGCTGTCAAGTTGGTTTCTACTTTCAAGAGAGAGTCTATTTGAAAGAAGAAGAAGCCTGCGAAGAAGCAGAGTACTAAGAAAACACCAAGTAAGAAAGTTCCAAGAAAAAGGCCAATTGCAAGGAAAAGTGTTTCCATTGCATCATGGACGGCCATTGGAAGAGGAACTGTCCTACATACATGGAAAGCATAAAGAACATGAAGGGTGACAGACCTTCAGAATGTTTGTCAGATATGCTCAGAATACTTAAGGACTGTTACCTATTGCTAGCAGAAATTTGATTTCTGTATTTTATTTAGCACAGAAAGATTTTTAAAATTAAATTGATTCAAAATAGTTTTATGATTGACAGTCTCTATCACATACATATGAATGTATCTGTGAATATATCTGAGCAAACAGTGAATACCATAGGATCTAATAGATCCAAAAATGAGATAAATCTAAAGTATTTATGGCACCTCAGGCTTGGCCATATAGGAGAAGACAAAATAAACAAATTGGAGAAACATAAGCTTTTGGGCTCATTGACTTTCGAGTCATATTTGATTTGTGAATTCTGCCTTCAAGGAAAGATGGCCAAATTATCCTTTGTAGGACACAGGGAGATCCACTGAAATACTTACCCTAGTACACACTGATGTGTGTGGCCCATTCGATGTGCAGGGCTTGGGGTTGTAATTTTTTACTTCATTTTACCGATGATTACTCACGGTATGGATATGTGTATGAGACACAAATATGAAACTTTTGAAAGGTTCAAAAAGCTTAGATATGAAGTAGAAAAATAAGCACAAAAACTCATTAAGGTTCTTCGATCAGATCGAGGAAGTGAATACCTTAATGGAGAGTTCCGTGATTATCTCAAGGAGAATGGTATAGTTTCATAATGGACTCCTCTTGGTATACCTCAGCTCAATGGAGTGTCAGAGAGGAGGAATCAGACTCTATTGATATGGTCCAATCTATGATGAGCTTCACTGATTTTCCCTTGTTTCTTTAGATGGATGCCCTATTTTCAGCTATTTACTTGTTGAATAGAGTTCCCTCTAAAGTCCATTCCTACCGCACCATATGAGATATGACATGGTAAGAAACTAAGATTTGGGGATGTCCGGCCCACGTCAAGAGACTACAGACAGACAAGTTAGAGGCTAGGACAATAAGTGCTCGTTTTATAGGATATCCTAAAGAGTCATTAGGATACAGTTTTTACGTCTGAGAGGATCACAATGTGTTTGTGAGCCGTCATGCCATCTTTTTGAAAAACAAGTTTATCCTTGATAGAGGCAGTGGGAGGAAAATTGAGCTTGAAGAGAAAGTCTCTGAAAAGCAACGAGTCATGGATCCTATCGAACCCATTCATACAGAGCCAGTACACGATGTCCCTCGACCACCTCGTAGATCTAGTAGGGTCTTCCATCCTCCCGATAGATACTTAGGTATACTAGAAGAGGATACCGAGAAAATGTTCCTAGTGGGAGATAGGGATCATACACAAGATCCCAAAACCTACGACGAGGCGATATCTGATATCGATTTCGAGAAATGGTTGGAAGCTATGAAGTCAGAGTTAGACTCCATGCATTCCAACCAAGTCTGGACCTTAGTGGATCCACCAGAAGGTATTATACCTATTGGATGCAAATGGATCTACAAAAGGAAGATAGGTTCGGATGGAGAGGTAGAGACCTATAAGGCAAGGCTTGTAGCGAAAGGGTATAGTCAGCGCGAGGGCATTGACTATCAGGAGACCTTTTCACCTGTAGCCATGCTGAAATCCATCCGAACATTGCTTGCCATTGCAGCATTCCATGATTATAAAATCTGGCAGATGGATGTGAAAACTGCTTTCCTGAATAAATATCTTGATGAAGATATCTATATGGAACAGCCTTTGGGTTTCACTTCCAGTGATGGAGATCACAAGGTCTGCAAGCTGCAAAGGTCCATCTATGGACTAAAGCAAGCATCTCGAAGTTGGAATACTCATTTCGATGACGCAATCAAAAACGTTTGATTTCATCAAAAATGAAGAGGAACCGTGTGTTTACAAAAGGGTTAGTGGGAGCGCTGTCGTATTTCTCGTACTGTACGTGGACGACATCCTACTGATAGGGAATGATATTCCCATGCTAACCTCGATCAAGGTTCTCCATGAAAGACCTTGGGGAAGCATCCTATATTTTGGGAATAAAGGTCTATAGAGATATATCTAAAAGGATGCTTGGCCTATCACAGAAGATGTACATAGAAGAAGTGCTGAAAAGGTTCAGCATGGAAAACTCTAAAAAAGGGGTCTCTTATCCCTAAGGCATGGAATTAATCTCTCCAAGAAAATGTGCCCCAACACATCTGAAGAGATTCAACGCATGAGCAAGATCCCCTATGCATCAGCAATAGGAAGCCTCATGTATGCCATGCTATGTACATGACTTGTTATAGTACATGCTGTGAATGTCATGAGCATATGTCAATCAGATCCAGGCAAGAAGCACTGGATAGCTGTGAAGAACAGTCTTAAGTACTTGAGAAGAACTAAGGACATGTTCTTGGTCTTTGGAAGAAGATCAGAGTTGAAGGTAGAAGGATGCACACATATTGATGATAGAAAGTCTACATCAGAATATGTGCAATGGTGGTTCAGTAAATTGGAAGAGTTCCAAACAACCGATCATTATAAATTCTACCTTAGAAGCTGAATGTTAAGCCGTCTCTAAGGGTGCAGTGGAAATCTTTTGGTTTAAAAGGTTCATTGCATAGTTAGGTGTAATGTCATCAGATGTCATAACACTCTACTGCGATAACAAAGGCATCATAGCACTAGCTAAGGAGCCAAAGGTCTCACCAGAAATCGAAGCACATAGAACGGCAGTTTAACCTAATAAGCGACTACCTCGAAAGAAAATAAGTAGAGGATCAGAGAGTAGACTCCACAGAAAATGTGGCGGACCCATTCACTAAGCATCTAAGTCAGCAGAAAACTAAAACACATCTTGAGAAGATGGGGCTTAGGTTTATGGCTGATTGGCTTTAGTGCAAGTGGGAGATTGTTAGATGTATGCCCTAGAAGCCAATCTGGCTGACACATTGTTAATTCTAGGGACATAATTTTGTACTTGACTATTTATCATTGAATAAATAAAAGGCATCTTATCATTCATATTATTTATGTGTCTATGAATCGTCCAAGAAATTAATAAGATGATGATGCATATTCTCAAGAGTTGAGAATTTGAGCCATGTATCATTAGTGATTAATTTCTAAATGCTCCTGATCAATGGATCATCACGAGGACGGTGATCGATCCGATCAGTGCACAGATCACTTTTCTTCTGGATGGACGAGACTTGAGTCCATAGTGTAGGAACACTGAAGTGATAGTGCAGGTGCTTGTTAGAGAACAAGGGTACTGAGCGTGACCAAGACAAGAAGTCACTTGGATGTCTATCCACTCGTCAGTGACTTGCTTGATGTTGCAGTAGTATGACTGGTCCTTTGACCTGCGGTGCTTCAGCTACTCACAGTGAGGTTATTGTAGTTTGACTACACGTATACATGGTCTCTAGTCATATGGGTCCTTGTAGTGTAGATTGGCTGTAATAAGTTCACTGTAGGAGTAGGGTATGCACTTACATGGAATCTATCGAACTTGATAGAAGAGGAGTGATCCTATGTGATTTGTTAGACTGAGTTCTAAGACCTTGGCCAGGGCAGTAATATAAAGTGGAGAAAGAGTTTTCCACTATCGAACTCGAGTCGAATAAATCTTGACATATGACAGACGAAGGGGTTTGACGAGTTATCCATGACCTCCGTCCTGTAGGGATCTACGATAGAAGGACTGTATCACATGTTAACTGCACCTAGAGGTTCATCATTCTATTCTACTGGGTAGCCACTACATGCTGCTAGGTGTCACTGGTGGATGGTGGGACTCACAGGGATTATCTCGATGATCGATAAACCCAAATAAGTAGAGTTGGAATCGTTCCAATCCATTGAAAGAAGTTTTCAATGATATTGTGATAGAGATCACAATATATCTCATTACCAGTCAGAATAGAACCTATGGGGTCACACACACTAGAAGTATTGACCGATCCGATGGTTGAATAGTGATTAGGAATCACAAGTAATCAATTTGATTGATATTCAGTTGAAGAAGGAACAATGGAAATTGATTAATTGGACTTAAAACACAAATCCTACTTAGAGTAGGATTCCTAGAGTCCTAATTGGATTAGGACTGGGAATTCTATTTGGAGTAGGACTGGGATTCCTACTTGGAGTAGGATTCCTACAATCCTAATTAGATTAGGATTTTGAATTCATTTTTGATTCCTACTTAGAATAGGATTCCTAGAAATTCTAATTGGATTAGGACTTCGGATTCAAATAGAGTCCTAATTGGATTAGGACTAAAATTAAATATGTCCTAATTTGGATTAGGGTTTCTTAAATCACAATTAATTATTAATCTAATGAATCAATAAGACTCCTAATTGGATTAGGATTGAAGAGTTCAATTGAGTCAAAATTGATTTAAGTTCTAATTGGATTAGGACTTACCTAGATTGGATCCAAATTGGTTCACCCTTGGTTAAACCCTAATTGGATTAGGGCTAAACCAAATTAAGGCCACCCAATCCTCATTAGATGAGGATTAGGGCAACATAAGAAGGAGGGGCTCAAGCCCCTTCTCCTTGGGTTCATGGGTGCGGCAACAAGAGGGGCCGGCGCCCCTCTTGGAATTAATTCAAGGGAGCTCCTAAAAGTTAGGAGCTCCACTTGTTATTTAAAGAGGGCTTTTTGGGGCTGACCTAATTGGACAAGGAGAAGTGATGAGAGCACAAAAGTGCGACCTACATGTTACTAAAATTAGTGTTATTGCTAACTAATAATGATAAATTCACTAGATTAATATTATATTCGGATTTAACATAGATTAGTATAAATTAGAGATAAAATGCACATTGAGTACAAATTTGACTTCAAATCGGGTCCGAGTCGGGTTCGGGTCCGAATCGGCTCCATTTCTTTTGTGCTTTTGGAAAATAATTTTGGGCAAATCTAAATTGGCCATGTCATAACTATAAGGTGCTGGGTGACCCATGACTTGAAAGACTTGCAACTGACCTTTAGTCAGAACAGATGACCCGTGACGAACTTAGTCCGTCTGTCTACAAGCCAAATTTCATATCACATTATTTTATTCATATGACTAATTGGATGGAAATGGTATCTCCCAGACCTTCCTCCAAACCCAATTCCATTGCAGAAACTGGCACATGACCCATTTTCAGCCAAGCCAAGCACCCGTGCCAGCTCTTCCGGATTCCCAGCATCACGCGTCCGTATTCATCTTCCACCTCATCACCGGCGTCTCCCCAAGGCCGTGGTCCCAGCATCAAGCCATGATCCATGTCCCAGCAAGGCGTGATTTCCAGCGATCTCCCAACGCCCATCAAGCCGTGATCGGCTCCTCCGCGTCATCCCCACCTTGCAGCCGGCCCGTGCGGTGCCTCCCGTCGATCACGACCCCAGATCCATTGCGTCTCCTCCCATAACGTCCACATCTCCAGCCTCCGACGCCGCGTCCGTGATCCACGCCTCCTCCCAGCAATCGAATCTCCAGCTCCTCTCAATCTTCCGTGATGCAGCAATGCCTGTTTCTCCTCCCAGCCATCCACGGATCCATCTCCTCCGCGATTCCTCCCAGCAGCCAATTCACAGCCGTGATCCAAGCTGTAATCATGATCCCGCGTTCGTTCCGAAGAAGAGATCCCGTGCACGATCCCAGGCGCCTGTTCCTCCTCATCTCCATACGCAATCAAGGCTCGGGCGACCTATAAGAAGGGGCTCTTGGCTGTGAAACAAGGAGTGCTCGGGGTGGAGGCCAATAAACAGAGCATTGCTCTGTTCTTGGGAAGAAGAAAGAAATAAAAAAAAAATATATTTTATGTTGAAGGCCCACCGTGGGAGAGAGAGGGAAAGAAAATGCAATTTTCTTGTTTTTCTTTTATTTGTAGAAGGAGGAAGCATTAAGCTTCCAATCTTCATTTTATTTTTGTAATTTTCCTTTTATGCAATCCATACATTTATCTTTTATGCAATCTATGTTTTAAGCTTCAATTTAATTTCTGCAATTCATTTTATGCATTTTGGAATTCTTAGTTTTAAGATAATTTTAAAATTTTTCTTCGATATTCGATCTGCAGTTTTCATTTATATTACGTCTTCAGGAATCGACCCCTACTCTACATTAGAATTCAATTACAAGTTTTCTTTCTTCCCTTTAGTTAGTTTCAATTAGAAAATCATATCAACATCCTCAAAATAATGTTTTTTCTTTTATAATTCAAAAATCGATTTCAAATCCGAGTGAACGTTCTAATTTTTATGCAACTCCAATCGCCTCCCTGTGGATCGACCTCTTACAACCACTATTCTTCGAGTAGGAAAGGTAAGAGTATAATTAAATTTAACTTTTGTTCGTCGGTTCTAACAACGATCTGTCTAGCATATTTTTAGGTAGACAGGAAAAGGACGAACAAGAAGCCTCTCCTCTCTTGTGCCGTGGCCCTCTCCCTCCCCTTTGCCTTCAGCCGCAAGCAAGGAGGAAGCCAAAGGTGGTTGGCGGATCCTCCTTCCTCTTCCCTTCCTTCATCCAACGCAAGGAAGAAAAGAAGGCTGCGTGGGGATTCTTCTTCTTCCTCTTCTTCATCCTTCTTCTTCCTCCTCTCAAGCACAATCAAGGGTTGATTGAAAGAGAGGAGATCAGCCATCAAAAGTTATCTCTGCAAGGGAGCTAGCACCCCGGGGAGATGGAAAGCTTGGATTGGTCATCTGCTTCGTGTGGATACCCGTAGAGGCCGGGCACTTGAACGGCTTCAAGCGAACCTTCATTCTAAACCACGAACTTCAGTTTGCGGTGATCATCTACCCGCACAAGGTGAAGATCTGATCTTCCTAATGTTTCTAAAAGTTTTTAATCCTTATCTATCTACGAACGGTCTTGAAACAACGTTCATACGATGAACGGTTGATCCCGCGCATGCCTCTTCCACTGCATCTGAATTTTTTGAATTTCAGCGGCATGATCGGGGTTTTCTAACAGGCTCACCAACAAACCTTAACACCCTTGATTCAATCCCCTGATTGAATCAAGTAAGAAACAAATAGTTTGAAACAAACAGAAAAAGAAAGCTTCTCAAAAGCGTATTTAAACAATTTAAGCAAGGAAGAGTAAGAAGCCCTCAAACTGATTTTGGAGATGGAGGAAGGGGCTTTTCAAACTCTTTGACTCCTCTTGAATTTGATGTAGACTTGCTGTCAGGAGGAGAGCCTTGAATGTGAGGAAGAGAGTTGGAGAGTCGACTTCAATGCACTTCTTCCTTCTTTTTCGTGTAATCACTCTAGAGAGCTTTTGGTTGGTGGAAATCCCTTTTGCTTTGAATGGGGTCTCTCTTTCTTACTCTATTACTGTTCACTCAGGCTATTTAAGCCATTCTCCAAGAAAAATAGCCGTTAGACACAGATTAAAGGCCGTTCTGCACATTCTGCAACTCCTGACAATGTTTCCGTTGGGATCGGAGTCGACTCGCGCGATCTGGAGTCGACTCGCCTGTTGCAGGAGTCAACTCATACTTTTCTGGAGACAGCTCGGCAACTGTTCTGGATTTGAATTAAAGTGCTGTCTTGACTTGGAGTCGACTCGACTGAACCTGGAGTCGACTCCCCAATGTCTGGAGCTGACCCGGCACTTTTGGAGACGACTCGTTCTAAGGAATCCAGGGATCTTTCTTTCAAGTTTGCTCACTCGAGTCGACTCGGATATTCTGGGAGTCGACTCGGCACTCAGAGCCCGAAATCCCGATCTTCTGTCTGTTGACCTGTGCTGTCTCAGAGTCGACTCGGCTCTCAGAGACGAAAATACAGTCTTCTGTCTTTGGGGTTGCGCTGCCTTGGAGTCGACTCGGACTTTGCGGGAGTCGACTCGGCTCTCAGAGATGAAAAATACAGTCTTCTGTCTTTGGGGTTGTGCTGCCTTGGAGTCGACTCGGACTTTGCGAGAGTCGACTCGGCTCTTAGACATCGAAGTTGGCTCTCTGACTTTTGGCCTTGCATTTCTCTGGGAGTTGACTCTTGCTTCCTTAGGAGTCGACCTGCCAACCATCGGAGTCGACTCGAGTTCTTCGGGAGTCGACTCGGCTCTCAGAGTCCAAAATGGCTTCTCTGTCTTTCTGTTTGTTACTCCATGAAGTCGACTCGTACTATGCTGGAGTCGACTCGACAAGCATCGGAGTCGACTCGAATTCTTCAGGAGTCGACTCGTTGACAGGTTCTGAGATGAATCTTTCTGCCCGGCTGTCTGTTCTCAGTCGGAGTCGACTCGTAATGTGCAGGAGTCGACTCGAGCTTGTGCCAGAGCTTCTGATACGCTTGGAGTCGACTCGTAATCTTCTGGAGTCGACTCGAGATTCAGACTTTGGTTCAAATTGAATTCCTTACTTATCCAAAGTGTATTGAACCAAAGCTAGAGACACTTGAACATAGATTTACAAATATTTGACTGAAACACTAGATTGAATTCATTAGTATAACATAAAATATACTCAAATGCTTTGAGCTCATCAAAATCAAATAGGGTTATAATCAATCACTCCACAGATCTATATAAAGGGAGGAGGAGCTCTCATTCGAGAGAGGTGGGGTTCTCGGCTGGGCCAGAAGAGGGAAGAAAGAGATGGATGAACAAGGGAAGAGCTCTGTTTCAAAGAAAAAAAAGAGTAAAGAAGAGAGAAAGGGAATAGGGGAGCCCTGTTTTAGAGAGAGAGAAAAAAAAGAGAGTTCATTTTCTTTGGAGAGTTCCAATCTTCACTTTATTTTTGTACCGGTTCTTTATGCAATCCATAAATTTCTTTTTATGCAATCTGTGTTCTAAGTTTTAGTTTAATTTCTGCAATTTATTTTATATGTTCTGAAAATCTTATTTAAATATTTTTCTTTGCTGTTTGTCCGTTACTCTGCATTAGATTTCAATTACAAAGTTTTCTTTCTTTTCTTTATTTATTCTTGAATAGAAAACTAGCTCTGCGTGGTTAGAGATGAATCAAATATCCTCAAAAAATTATTTTTAAAAAGCAAAAAAAAATATAAATATTTCTATAAATCTTAATGGAGTTTCTAGTCTGTATTTGTGTGCTCCAATCGTCTCCCTGTGGATCGACCTCGTACAACCACTATTCATCGAGTAGAGGATGGTAAGAGTAGTATAAAAATCTTTGCTTGTTCGTTAAGACTTTGACAACGACATTCTTTTTAAGTCATCCTCAAGTCTACGAAGAGAGCCAACAACAATTGTCATTCAATATATGATGAGTCGATTGTACCTTTAATAGGTGATCAGGTGGGCCGAGCCACACTCGGGCTTAGTCATCTATTAGTAGATTACACGGAACCCTATCATTTAATGGTTGGACCTAACCAGAATTTTCGGTGGAGGCGCCACACGTCTGCCGAGGAGACGGGGGCAAAAATTATCACTAGAAGTTGTTTGGTGAAATAATTGGTTCAAAACCTACCAATAGGTACATATGGGTTGGCCGAGCCACACTCGGGTCCATATGTGATCTATTGGATTTTAGTGCCCACTAAAGAGTTAAGTGTAATTCTTCAAATTTGAGGTAGAGGCTATAAATTTGTATAAAATAGTGGGAGAACCTTTAGATTAAAGTCCAAGTCTTTAGGCTCTGTCAATTCATATACTAATAACTGATTTTTTTTTTATGCAGAAATGGCTACTAGTTTATCACTTCGTTCATTGTTGGATAATAACAAGTTGACTGGTCTCAATTTCAACAACTAGCTTGGAAAACTTAAGATTGTGCTAGAGCATGAACGGATCCTTTACGTGATAATGGATCCGGCACCTGAGCAGCCCGCTGCTAATATACGGAGTACAGTCAGAGACACTTATCAGAAGTGGCTCAGTGACCGTATCACTGTCCGCTACATTATGCTCGCTATAATGAATGACGAGTTCAGTCGTAGGTTTAAGAATGCGCAGCCTGAAGAGATTGTTCAAGTGTTGAACGAATCCTTCGGTATTCCTGACGACGTTGAAAGGCACAAGATCAATTGTGCTATTTTCAGCGCACGTATGAAGGATGGGACTTCGGTGACCGATCATGTATTGTACATAATTGAGTTAATCAAGCGCCTAGGTACTCTCGGATTTTTCCTACATGATCAATTGGGAAAGGATGCTATACTAAACTCTCTTCTTGGTTCATATCGTCCATTTCTCACTCATTTTTGTATGACGAAATTGGTAGTAAATTATCACCAATTGTTGGATTTACTACAAACGTTTGAGAAGGATCACCAACTCCTAAAAGAGTCGGTGAATTTAGTAGGAGGTTCGTCCAGGAGTCGTGGTCCCTTTAAGAAAGGGAAGAAGAAAAATAAGAATCAAAAGAAAAAGGTACAATGTGCTAAGCCAAGTCAGGCTAAGAAGATGAAGGCTGATCAAAATAAGGCAGAGTGCTTCTACTGTAAGAAGCAAGGATATTGGAAGAGGAATTGTCCTCACTTGACCCGAACAGGCCAAGTAAGAGAAAAGAGTAATCAGTTACTGATCAAGATATTTATATGATAACACCTTGTAATTTCTCTATATGTGATAATTCGACCTGGGTATTAGATACTGGAAGTCCGTTTAATATATGCAATTCATTGCAAGGACTTTAGGTCAATGAGAAATTTGGAAACAGCGAGAAATTTCTGAATGTTGGAGATGGAAGATATGTTCTAGTTCTAGTTTTAGAAAATCTCAAACTTGTTTTCAATTCTCATGTAGTTGTCTTGAGTGATTGTCACTATTGTCCTACGTTTTTATTGAATGTAATTTTCATAGGCCTTTTGGCCATGAACGGTTATGAAATTTCAATAAAAAAATGTTCTTGTGATATCATTATGAATGATGTTACTATAATGAATGGACAATTGAGCAATGACATCTATTTATTGTCACAGCCTGTTAATGTAATGTACAAGTCAACTAAGCGCCCTGAATAGATAATGTCACAGATGTCTACCTTTGGCATCATAGGCTAGGTCATATTAACAAGAACAGGATGAATAAGTTAAGTAAAGAGGGAATCCTCAATGCTAATGATTGTGAATCATTGACAATCTGTAAGACATGTCTTCTTGGAAAGATGACCAAATCATCTTTTATCGAAAAAGGTGAACGAGCCAGTGATTTATTGATCCTTGTACATACTTATGTATGTGGACCAATGAGCACAAAAGCCAGAGGTGGATACTCGTATTTCATTACGTTTACAGATGACCTATCTAGGTATGGGTACGTCAATGTTACGAAACATAAATCAGAATCATTTGAAATGTTCAAACTATTCCGTAATGAAGTTGAGAAACAAACTGAAAAGAGTATTAAAACTCTTCGATCAGATCGAGGAGGTGAATACCTCGCTAGTGAGTTTATGACTTATCTAGAAGAGAATGGGATCCTCTCCAAGTGGACTCTTTCTGGTATACCACAGTATAATGGTGTGTCAGAAAGAAGAAATCGAACTCTATTAGACATGGTTCGATCCATGATGGGCTATGCAAGTATACCGATATCCTTCTGGGGATATACCAAGTAAATCTGTGAATAAAACACCATATGAGATGTGGACAGGACGTAAACCGTGAAAGAGTAGATACCCTACAAGCCAATCGCAATATGTATTGTGAAGGATTTTTTTTTAATTTTTCAAATCATGTACATGACATTTAAATATGAATAAAGGCATTGTGTTTTATCATATGCTGTTGATTATATTTGTGATGAACCCCTTAGATTAGGGCAATAGTTTTGAGGCTATGATGAGATCATACTAATGAGATCTAAAATCTTAAAACCCTAATCTTAAATATTTCCAGTCGTTGGTACATTGAGTCGGGGATAAATTTTTACCGGCAAGACTGGCACATCTTATGTATGCTCGATGCAGAGGATGATTGATCTCACAATCACTTGTGTGGAGACACTAATACAAAGATGTGGGTACTCATTAGACAAATGAGTTTACTGAATTGACCTACAAAGAGAAATCTTATGAAGTCTTACTTACATGTCAATGTTAGATGTATGCCCTAGAAGCCAAAGGTCTCACCAAAAATTGAAGCACATAGAGCGGCAGTTTAACCTAATAAGCGACTACCTCGAAAGAAAATAAGTAGAGGATCAGAGAGTAGACTCCACAGAAAACGTGGCAGACCCGTTCACTAAGCAGCTAAGTCAGCAAAAGACTGAAGCCCACCTTGAGAAGATGGGGCTTAGATATATGACTGATTGGCTTTAGTGCAAGTGGGAGATTGTTAGATGTATGCCCTAGAAGCCAATCTGGCTGACACATTGTTAATTCTAGGGACATAATTTTGTACTTGACTATTTATTATTGAATAAATAAAAGGCATCTTTTCATTCATATTATTTATGTGTCTATGAATCGTCCAAGAAATTAATAAGATGATGATACATATTCTCAAGAGTTGAGAATTTGAGCCATGTATCATTGGTGATTAATTTCTAAATGCTCCTAATCAATGGATCATCACGAGGACGGTGATCGATCCGATCAGTGCACAGATCACTTTTCTTCTGGATGGACGAGACTTGAGTCCACAGTGTAGGGACACTGAAGTGATAGTGCAGGTGCTTGTTAGAGAACAAGGGTACTGAGCGTGATCAAGACAAGAAGTCACTTGGATGTCTATCCACTCGTCAGTGACTTGCTTGATGTTGCAGTAGTGTGACTGGTCCTTTGACCTGCGGTGCTTCAGCTACTCACAGTGAGGTTATTGTAGTTTGACTGCACACATACATGGTCTCTAGCCATATGGGTCCATGCAGTGTAGATTGGCTACAGTAGGTTCACTGTAGGAGTAGGGTATGCACCTACAAGGAATCTATCGACCTTGATAGAAGAGGAGTGATCCTATGTGATTTGTTAGACTGAGTTCTAAGACCTTGGCCAGGGCAGTAATATAAAGTGGAGAAAGAGTTTTCCACTATCGAACTCGAGTCGAATAAATTTTGACATATGACAGACGATGGAGTTTGACGAGTTGTCCATGACCTCCGTCCGTAGGGATCCACGATAGTAAGACTGTATCACATGGTAACTGCACCTAGAGGTTCATCTTTCTATTCTACTGGGTAGCCACTACATGCTGCTAGGTGTCACTGGTGGATGGTGGGACTCACAGGGATTATCTCGATGATCGATAAACCCTAATGAGTTGAGTTGGAATCGTTCCAACCCATTGAAAGGAGTTTTCAATGATATAGTGATAGAGATCACAATATATCTCACTACCAGTCAGAGTAGAATCTATGGGGTCACACACACTAGAAGTATTGACCGATTCGATGGTTGAAAAGTGATTATGAATCACAAGTAATCAATTCGATTGATATTCAGTTGAAGAAGGAACAAAGGGAATTAATTAATTGGACTTGAAACAAGAGTCCTACTTCGAGTAGGATTCCTAGAGTCCTAATTAGATTAGGACTGGGAATCCTAGTTGGAGTAGGACTGGGATTCCTACTTGGAATAGGATTCCTGCAATCCTAATGAGATTAGGAGTTTTGAATCAAAATTAGATTCCTACTTGGAGTAGGATTCCTAGAGTCCTAATCGGATTAGGACTTCGGATTCAAATAGAGTCCTAATTGGATTAGGACTAAAATTATATATGTCCTAATTTGGATTAGGATTTCTTAAGTCACAATTAATTATTTATCTAATGAATCAATAAGACTCCTAATTGGATTAGGATTAAAGAGTTCAATTGAGTCAAAATTGATTTAAGTTCTAATTGGATTAGGACTTACCTAGATTGGATCCAAATTGGTTCACCCTGGGCTAAGCCTAATTGGATTAGGGCTTGACCACATTAGGGCATTCCAATCCCTACCTAATATGGATTAGGGTTTACCATGAGGAAGGGGATAAGCCCCTCCCCTTTCCACGTGGAGAAGGGAGAAGAGACGGCGCCCCCTCTTAGGAAAGACATCAAGAACTCCTAAATGTTAGGAGCTCCACATGTCTATAAAAAGGGACTTGTGGGCGGCACCTAGTGCATAGAAGAAGTCCTCTTCCTCCTTGCCGTACGCCTCCCTCTCCTCTCCTCTTGGTTCAGCCGCAAGCAAGGAAGATAAAAGCCAAAGGTGTTGGCGGCATCCTCTTCCTCCCTTCTTCCTTCCAACGCAGGGAAAAGAAAGAAGGCTGCGTGGGGATTCTTCTTCTTCCTCTTCTTCATCCTTCTTCTTCCTCCTCTCAAGCACAATCAAGGGTTGATTGAAAGAGAGGAAATCAGCCATCAAAAGAAGTCTTTGCAAGGGAGCTAGCACCCCGGGAAGACAAGAAAGCTTTGATCGGTCCTCTGCTTCGTGTGGATACCCGTAGAGGCCGGGCACTTGAACGGCTTCAAGCGAACCTTCATCCAAAACCACGATCATCAGTTTGCGGTGATCATCTACCCGCACAAGGTGAAGATCTGATCTTCCTAAAGGTTTTAAAAGTTTTTAATTCTTGCCTAACTACGAACGGTTCATGAAACAACGTTCATGCGATGAACGTCGATCCCGCTTATGCCGATTCCGCTGCCATCTGAATTTTTTTGAAATATCAGCGGCATGGGCGGGTTCCCAACAGCATGTCCCCAGAAGGAAATTGGAAGATTTGTGAAGCACATCATGGACCGTACCATATCTAATAAGGTACGATTCCTTCTTTCAGCTACACCATTTAATTGTGGCGTATATGGAGGTGTCCATTCAGAGAGTATACCCTTTAATTTAAGATAGTCTAAAAATTCACTAGAAAGGTATTCTCCTCCTCGATCAGATCGAAGGATTTTAATACACTTTCCAGTTTATTTTTCGACCATACTTTGATACTCTTTAAATTTATCAAAGGCTTCAGATTTATGTTTCATTAGATACACAAAACCGAACCTTGATAAGTCATTAGTAAATGTGATGAAGTAAGAGTATCCATCTCTAGCTTGAGTTGACATAGGACCGCACACATCAGTGTGTACGAGTTCTAACAACTCACTTGCCCTTTCTCCATGTCCCGAGAATGGAGACTTGGTCATTTTACCCATAAGGCAAGATTCACAAGTTCCTAATGATTCAAAATCATAAGGGTCAAAGAATTTATCTTTATACAACTTATGTAACCTTGTCTCACTAATATGACCTAATCGGTAATGCCAGAGGAGGGTATTATTAATATTTTCTCTTTTTCTTTTATTATCTTTGCCAATATGAAACATAACATTATTAAGACATAATACTAAAAGACCATTTTCCATAGTGCCATGACAATAATACTCATTAGATAAAGAAATAGAGCAACCATTGCTCTTTCCATTTATTTCGAATCCTTTCTTAAGCAACAAAGGAATTGAAATTACATTTCTAATGATTTTTGGCATAAAATAACAGTCTTCTAGCTTCAAAAACTTTCCGGATGGTAGCTCCAGTATGTAGGTGCCAACAGCTTCAGCCTGGATGGATTCTCCTCCAGCGCCATATAGCTCGAAGTCATCTTTCTTCAGTCTTCTAATTTTCTGCAGTCCATGCAAAGATTTGCATATGTGAGAACCACAACCGGTATCCAATACCCATGCATTAGAATCAGAAGAACTTAATGTCATATTGGCATGTAATAAAAACATACCTTTTGATGCAACACTTGCATCAGGCTTCACACTTGCAAGAAAGCTCTTGCAGTTCCTTTTCCAATGCCCCATCTTGCCACAGTGGAAACAGGTACCGGGTCCAGAGATTTTCTTTTCCTTCTTCTTTTTGATGCGACTCTTAGGGTTTAGTTTTTTCTTTGAACCCTTGTTGCCCGACTTCTTCTTTGAGCTCTCACCAACAAGAAGGATCGGACCCTTGTCCTTCTTGATGTGAGACTCTGCTGTTTTCAGCATATTTAGAAGCTCAGGCAGGGAGGAATTCAGTTTGTTCATGTGATAATTCACGACAAACTGCGAGAATGAGTCGGGTAGTGATTGCAGGATCAAATCCTGACTGAGCTCACTGTCCATAGCAAAACCAAGTTGACTTAATCGAGTGATTAAGTCTATAACCTTTAAACAGAGGTCTTGCACAGATGATCCCTCGATCATTCTAGCACGGAACAACTGTTTAGATATCTCATATCTAGCAGTTCTGCTCTGCTCACCATATAACTCCTTTAAGTTAAGGAGTATGGAGTGAGTATCCATGCTATCATGCTGCCTCTGCAATTCATTATTCATAGAAGCAAGCATGATACATTTGACAGTCAAACTATCATTTTTCCACATACGATATGTGGCCAATTCCTCCTCAGTTGCATCTTCCCCTGCTGACCCTAGGTCAGGGGTTTCAAGAATGTAGGAAAGTTTTTCTTGTGTGAGAACAATCTTTAAATTTCTCAACCAATCCACATAGTTGGGACCAGTCAATTTGTTTGTATCTAAGATACCTCTAAGTGAGAGTGAAGATGCCATTTTTGCAGAATTAATCTATAATTACAAAGAACACTAATATAAGCAGACCAATCATGATGACATGTATTCAATTAGACAAGGACTTTTATCTAATTGTTACTCCCACTACTTTTGTCGAATATCATAACCCTCAAGTATGATGAACGAGAAAATACTAATTTTCTTAGTGGGGTTGAGATCCAAATTCCTTATAAAAGACCTTGTGGGAATCACAACAAGCCCTTATAAGTTCAAAGGTAGGAAACTCTTTCCAATTGCATCCCATGCAATTCCCAACTTTATTCTGTCCTCTAGCACACATATAGTCTTGTGGGAATCACAACAAAGTATTGTGTCTAGTTAAGTCAAACCCTTCATTTTTATACAGTCATATTTGAATAATGCTGCCCTTGTGGGAATCACAACAAGGCAACATATTAAAATATGCCATATGCATCATATGCACCAAGATATTACAATATCAATCCCTAATACTAGCCTTGTGGGAATCACAACAAGCTAGCGTAGATATTGACATAATAATATCTAAGCATGAAGGAAGGACCTTTATAGTGTTATATCAGCAATTAGCTTTTCCATGGAGGTCAATCAAATAGTTGGCCAGGTAAGCAGATGGGAGGCTCTCCTTACTTAGTAAGGTCCTAATTAAATAACCACCTGTAGCCTCTTTTCTAGACACCAACTTAGTCAATTGATTCAGAATGGCTCAGCTTAAAGCAATTAACACTACGACTTAATTATGAATTTAGTGAGGGCTTTCAAATAGTAGTATCTTACTAACATTAAGCTCAACCATAAAGGACAATCAAATAATTGGCCAGGAAAGCAGGTGGGAGGCACCCCTCACTCAGAGAGTGAGGTCCTAATTAAGTAACCACCTGTGGCTTCCTTCCTAGACACCAACTGAGTCGATTGTTCCAGAATGGGTCAGCCCAAAGTTTTCATACTACTATATTGGTCTCATTGCACATTCTATAATTTAGTACTAGCAATTATACTGTGCTACAACATGAATATAACACTATCTCATAGCATAAACTAATCATGCATACAAACAACCTAGCTATCTCATAGCATCAAGATAATAGCATGTATTATCATTTGGTTAAACTGATTAAGGGTGGCTCTGATACCACTGTTAGGGTTTTCCAGTGCCCTAGGGCGCAGCGGAAGATACGGGATTATAAAATTTTCTTATAAAACCCATTATATGAAACCCTAATAAGCCAAGATCGCCTTAATAGTATAACCAAATAATGTAGAAAATATAATCTTGGTATAGAAGAATACCTATCACGCTATATCCAATATATCTGAAGATGTCCTAAGGTGCCCAAATGTTCACCCTCCGATGTTGATCCACACAGGAATGGGTTCAAGACTCTAGCTCCACCAAAACTTGATTCTAATTGTTCAATCCTTCCAAAGAATTTAATTGGCTGATTTTCCTTCACTTCTTCCTTTCTACCTCTAAAACATTCACTAGCCTTTTTGTCCTAAAGAAGACCCTCTTGTCTTGGGTTAGGACAAAAGAGAGAGACTTGTAAGAAAGAAGGGATAAGGGAGAGAGAAGGAAAGGCTTTTTCTTGGATGATCTTTAGAACCCCAAGGCACCTCCTTATTTATAAGAGATGGAGGGATGCATCATAAAGGGATGCATCCCATCCACATACCTCATCATGATGAGGCATGTGCCAAGAGATGCATCCCATCATGATGGGGTGCTAAGGAGAAGGGTGTATCAACTTCTTTCTCACATCTCCCTCTTAAATCCTGATGATCCAAGGGCCCAAATGCAGTGAACCAAAGCCAATGGTCCAGATCTAGGTGCCATCTAATGGTCCAGATCAAGACATCATCATCCAGGGTGCCATCCAATGGTCCAGAAGTAAGATGCCATCACCGATGGTCCAGATTCAGGCGCTGAGCAACGGTTCAGATCTTTCATCCAGAGAGCCATCCAGTGGTCCAGATTCAGGCGCTGAGCAACGGTCCAGATCTTTCATCCAGAGAGCCATCCAGTGGTCCAGATTCAGGCGCTAACCAGTGGACCAGATCCTTCATCCAGGAAGCCATCCAATGGTCCAGAAGTGAAGGCCCTATCAAACCCAATCCAATTGGGTTTAACCAACTTAAAGAAAACATTAAACCTAATCAAATCAGGTCTAATTAAAGCCAAATGGGTTTCAACTCTTGGCTAACCCATATTAGGTCATGATCTAATCATATTAGATCAACCAAATCTAAGAATCATATTCGAATTTAATTTGAATTAGGAGCTAGGGTTTGCAACACGTGCTAGCATGTTCATCTTGCAAACATGATCTAATCCAATTAGACCCTTGATCAATTCCCTTGTGTGTGACCCATTGGGTTCCTTATCTTAGCCAGCAGTAGGTGCAGGTGCAAGTTGACCTAACCTGATTAGAATACCTCTAATCCAATTTAGGTTCAATTTAGTGCTAAACCTGACTTAGCAATCAGAACCTTTCTGATGCTTTGATCTAATCAAACTCTTTGATCCGATCAACCCACAAGACATGATTGACGTCTAGCAACGTATCATGTCTACCCGGAAGATGAGGAATGTATTGGACAAATCCAAACATACCCTTCAGTGGAAAGTTACTGTGCAATTCAATCCCTCAGTCATACTACATCCTGAATAAGTGCTCGAGTATGGATCAATATCAAACTCAATCACTTATTCATGTCTCTCTCTGATGACCCAAAGATTGATTCATAGATTGATTTTGATGATCACAAAACCTTGAAGTATAGATACTAATGTTTATGTTGCAAGGAGAAAGATATTTATGTTGCAAGGAACATAGCAAGTTGGAAGAACACAAGAAGGCCTCTAAAAGCACTCAAGAAAAGTTGGAAGAAAGCTACAAGTTATTGGCCCAAGTCTCAAGTTCAAAAGATTCAAATTGGAGGAGCAAATTCAAGGAAAATTTAAAAGAATAGTCTTCGAGTCGACTCCTGAGGAATTCGAGTCGACTCCAATGCTTGGCGAGTCAACTCGAGAGTAGAACGAGTCGACTCCAGGGTGTAAAAGGCAGAAAAGTCAGAGAGGGATTTTCGACCCTGAGATTCGAGTCGACTCCTGAGGAATGCGAGTCGACTCCAATGGTTGTCGGGTCGACTCCAAAGAAAGCGAGAGTCGACTCTCAGTGGTACACAAGGGAAAACTCAGAGAAGCAGTTTTTGGACACTGAGATTCGAGTCGACTCCCACAAAGTCCGAGTCGACTCCAAAGACAGCGCAACCCCAAGACAGAAGACGGTATTTTCGTCTCTGAGAGGCGAGTCGACTCCAAGACAAGTCGAGTCGACTCCAAGGCAGCGCGGCTCCAAAATACAGAGGATCAGTTTTCCGACTCTGAGATTCGAGTCGACTCCCAGACAGCTCGAGTCGACTCCAAGGCAGCACTACACTAAGATGGCAGAAGACCAACTTTCGAAAACTGAGAGCCGAGTCGACTCCAAGGAAGTTCGAGTCGACTCCAAGACTGGACGAGCCAAAAGACAGAGGATCGGGAGTTCGGACTCTGGGATTCGAGTCGACTCCCAGGATAGTCGAGTCGACTCGAGTGGACAAAATTCAAATTTGGAACAGTTGCCGAGTCGACTCCGGAAAAGCTTGAGTCGACTCCCGCTACAGCCGAGTCGACTCCTGATCGCGCGAGTCGACTCCGATCCCAACGGTAATATTGTCAGGAGGTGCAGACTGGTTCCAACGGCTATATTTTTGTCTCTAACGGCTATATTCTTGTTTCCACTCCATCTAAAGCTATAAAAACAAGAAGAGAGCTAGGGGAGAACTCATGGAAGTGGGAGAGAACTTTTAGGGAAGAGATTCCAAACAGATTACAAGGGAAATCTCCCAAAAGCACAAAAGGGCCATTCAAAGTGAAATAGAGGGAAGAAGAGCATCCGAGTGAATCCCAAAGCTTCCTCTCCATCCGTGTGCTGCCTCAGTGATCCTCCACTTCGTGCCAAATCAGAAGAGGGTCAAGTAAAGAAGAAGTCGAGCTCCTTCATCTTCCAAACTCGTTTGAGGACTTCACTTTACTCTATTTGCTTATAGTGTTATATTTGCTTGTTTAAGAAGCTTTGATTTATCTTAAACTTTGTTATAATATCTTGTAACTTGATTCAATCACGGGATTGAATCAAGGGGTAAAGGTTTGTTGGTGAGCCAAAGGGAAAACCAACGGTGTAAGGTTTGTTGGTGAGCCAAAGGGAAAACCAACGGGGTTTAGGTTTGTTGGTGAGCCGAGGGTAAAACCAACGTGTAAGGGTTTGATTGTGAGCCCGGGAAAACAATCGGAGTGGTTCTAGTCGGTGAGCCTGGGAAAACCGACCGAGTTCGTTGTGCGCTCGTAAAACAACAAGTTGGGTTGTGAGCTTGTAAAACAACCGGCTGTAATCGGTAGGATTATAGTGAAATTCCCAAGAGGTCTTGGGGAGTGGATGTAGGTGCTGGGGTGCACCGAACCACTATATTTTTGTTGTGTTTGTGATGCTCTTTGTTGACTGACCTCCTCACTCACTTACTTAGATATTAAGCTTGCTTAACTCTTCTTCGTGCATCCTTTAGTTGCAAGCATAATCAATTTACTCAATCATTAAATTGAATAGCATACTAGGGCAAAATTAGACTAATCTTTTATTGAACCCACTGCTTAATAGTTGATTAGATTAGAATCATACTCTTGCTAAGGTTAAGCTTCACTAAGCATCCATACAACTTAGCATAATTAATCTAAAAGATTAGAAGTAGTTTAAAAGGTTTTAAAAGACCCAATTCACCCCCCCCTCTTGGGTTGTCACCTTGGGCAACAAGTGGTATCAGAGCAGGTGCTCAAATATTATTTGTAGTCTTAACCGACTAGAGCCAAAGATCATGACAACTCAAATAGATAGTTTTCTAGGAGAAGGACAATCAATTGATACACCACCACTATTTAATGGCATAAACTATACACATTGGAAAATACGCATGCGCATCTTTATTCAATCACAAAACTATTATTTATGGAAAATCATAATAAATGATCTTCACACACTCTCTCAAACTTTTAATGAAAAGGATTTAGCACAATTGAATGCTGATGCCATGAACCTTTTATATTGTGCATTAGATAGGAATGAGTTTAATTGCATATCTTCTTGCATGACTGCTAAAGAAATATGGAATATGCTTGAAGACAAATATGAATGCACTAACAAATCTGAAATATCATGTGTAGAAGGAGAGCAGTATCATATTGAAAATCTATGCTTGGTGGCACAAGAGGTACATGCTGAAACTGAAAGCAATTTTACATTTGATGAACTCCATGATGCCTTTTCTGATTTGTATTTAGAATATAAGAAACTTATTTGTAAGAACAAAAACTTGAAGATTGAAAATCAAATTCTAATAGATGAAAAACTGAAACTAACCAGTAAAACTGAAATCTTAATTAAAGAAAATCAAGAACTAAATCAAAGAGATCAACTTCTCACTGAAAGTCATGATAAACTTAAGAAAAACAATGAGTTACTTTCAGAAGATAACAGAAGATTAACTAAAGAAGTTGACAGATTAAAACCTGTTGTTGAAAGATTTACCCTCAGCTCTGAAAAATTGAACCTAATGATAAATGATCAAGGAGCTGAATTTGATAAAGTTACATTAGGATATCAACCTTGGTACACCCAAAAACCTTTTAAGAATATGTTTGTTAAAACAGTTTTTAATTACTCTAAAACAGATTCTCATAAACAAAAGCTAAGTAAAATCTCTTCTGTTGTCCCTAAATCTATACATTACAAATTTAATGAACCAAAAAGGGAGAAACAGAAAATTAAAAGTTTTCCTACTACTCATGTTCGATCTAAGTTTGTTAAATTCAACAAGAGGATACAGAAATACATCCCTTGTAATCCTAAAATCTGTAAATTCATGGACAAAATAGCTATTAAGAGAATATGGGTTCCAAAAGGAACAATTATAGCTAACCTACAAGGACCCAAAAGAGCTTGGGTTCCTAAGTTGAAAATATGATTATTCTTTCAGCAAGCATGTCTAGCTATCCAAGGTTCTAATGAAAGATGTTATCTAAACAATGGGTGCTCTAGACATGTGTTAAAGAATTGAATTTAAAATGTAATTAAAAAGAATGATTTAAATGAAAGAAAGGATGAAATAAGTAATTCTTACATCTTCTCGTATTGAAATTACTTTATTAGTTGATTAAAACATATCTTGCAAGTATTAATCATTCTTTCTTGTGATATAAGTGATATTTCTGATATGAAAAGAAAATATATCCAAATCACTCCATCTTTCTAGATTATGCTTTACTTATAGATGGATAATTTGGTAAATCAATTCTCCTAAGAATAACTCAATGAATTCTCTATATGCTTGACTGAGAGTTTTTATCCATGGCATTATTGTTCCTTGATCATAGATATGAAAATGTGTACTTGGTATATCTTTGAATATATGCATTATAAATACTATGATCAAAGAATTCTTTTTGGCATATAAAATTAACTTGTGCTAGTATGGACCTAATCTCAAAAGATCTTGTCATTGGTTTACTTAGAATATCTTCTGCAAGGTCAAAGTTTACTATGCATGTTAACTAAGGAAACAAACAAGAATCAATTTCTAAATCTAAAGATGTTGTTTCCATCACTAAGTTTTCACAAGCTTACATTGGATTTGTTTTTGGCAAGTAAAATTAAAGTATTTTCTGCATTTGCTAAATCTTGTGAAAGGGATCAAATGAAAAAGGTTTGCAAACTATGAAAGTAAAAGAAGTATCATGGCATAGTGTTGAAAACCAATTTTGTATTAAGTTGTGCACAGAAAATAATATTGAATACAATTATTTCTGCACCAAAGAACACCATAAGTAAAATAGGGTTAATAGAATCCTTGAAGAAATGAAAAAGGCAATGTTGTACGATAGTCATTTAAAAGCTATCATCATTGCTTGTCATATATATGGTTTCTATTAGGTCTATATTTGATGAAAACTCCATTTGATCTTCTGAAAAATAGAAAATGAACTACTGCATATCTTTCATATTTTTTAGTCGTACACGTTATACCTGATATATTCTTATGAAAATAATGCCAAATCTGATAAAGATATTTCTATCCTTGGATATCATTCATCAAGCAATGCATATAGAATATTCAATAAAAAGATTCTAGTTAAAGAAATATCAATTCAGTTTATTCTTTATGAGACTAATGATTCATTATCAAGATACTAAAATCAAATTATATATGGATATGTTTAATCTTTTACATATGACAATCTGAAAACTTGTTAATAATTAGAACCAAATTGAGTTTTCAAAAATACACTTAATGAAGAAAAATTGGTGACTACTAAAAGATTCAATCAAGAAAAGATGAATTAGATCTTGATGAAATTCTTGCATGATTAGAAGTAAAGATCACCATTATCATTTGCTTGCTTTATGAGCTTTATATTCTGTCAAATGAATGTGTAGAATATACGTCTATGTGGTTATTTCATTTAAAAAAAAAATCTATATAAAATAACCACGTTATTTGAAAACACTCATTACTAATATGATAAAGCAATATGTGATTTGGAACAAGCATCAAAAGCATGATAGAATAATTATTTCATCAAACACCTAATAGACCAGATTGTGTGATCATTATGTGCCCTTATGCAAGACTTCAATCTAACTCTAATGAATCATAATTTATTGATAACAAATGAATCATAATCTGAATTTTGATAGAAACAATTGTTTAAGGCAATTTGATCAAAACTTAGCTAGCATGCCTTATTGATAATTATCTTAAGCAAATAGAATCTAAGCTAAATTGATGTTGAAAATAAGAAATTAATTTGACCTTGATGAATCTTCCTATTGCCTCACATGCTTGTCCTTGAACCATCTTGGTTAATGAAACTATCTCTTTAGTTCAAGTGATATATGCTTGCTTATATTTAGGCAATCTCTTGAGTAAAGTTACTCAATATTCAACTATTGTCTTATCTTATATTGAGTCATCTAGTTAGAAAAGTGTTAGATGAATGGTTTGTATATTAAATAAACTAAAGACTTTCCTTCAAGAAAGAAAAGGAGTTTGTTAATAATGCAGAATCCTTGAGCAAGAAAATGAGTGAATTCAACTTGAAGGACACCTCCACATAAGATACAACAAACATTCACATGCAAACAAGAGAGAGGATTTTCTTCAGCCAAAAGTTCACACGTAAGAAATCTAGTAGATATTTGCTGAAGAATGCAGAATGAATTGGTAATTCTAGATACTTCTCTCATAAATTAATTGAGCAAAGTCAATAACTTAAATCCTATTATGGCATGATTAAGGTCTTTAATTATTAATTTTTGATATCATGTCTCTATATATATTGATTGACTTATGCTCTTAGAAATTGTTTCATGGTTTGCACAAACTAAAATATATCTTTGACTATATCATAACCATGAAATACACAAGTATATGCTTAAAATTTTGATGTAAAATAACTTGTGAGAAGTTATGAATCCATGAGCATAATGAAAATGTTGTTTGCATGATATACATCTATATGATACATAAGATTATTTCTTTATTCTGCTCTTTCATGTAAATTACTTGGGAATAACAAAAAGAGAGAGAGATAAAGAAAGAAAGTGGACATATTCAAGAGATGAAAAATCTAAGCAAGGCAAGTACTCCAATCTTAAGGAAAAGCAAAACAAACATAATATATTCGGCACACTTATGAGACTTGGGTGAGCACTCTTTTGGAAGGGATAAAATCCATAATTAATTACACTTAAACAGGGAGAGTTTGAAGTAACCATTTTAAACTTTCTATATTGCTCATCATAGGGATGGTGCCAATGGGGAGGCTAGTGGTAGTACCCGGCACTATTTGACCCAACTATTCGGTGTAGGGCATATTAGGGACGGCACAAGAGGGAGGCTAGTGGTAGTACCTCGTGCCCCTTCCCAACTCCACCGGATAGGGAGTAAATAGAGTATAGAGCATAAGAAAGTAAAAAATGAAAGACAAAGTAAATGAAAGTATATAAGAAGAATCAAGTCATCTTTTTTTTATCACTTGAAAACATAATTTAAGGATGAAATCAATGCAAGATTATATTTAAATAGGGGGAGTTTATTTGAAAAGAATTGATTTTGATCCTTGACATGCGTGTTCTTATTATTTTAATGCATGACTTAACACATAACATATTTTGCATGTGGCCTGATGTTCTGAATTATGAATTCCCAATATTTTGTAATGTTCCATGATTGAATGTTTGAAGTACTATATGAAGTTATTTTTATTTTATTTCAGATTTGTCATTCACAATCATCTCTAAAATCTGAAAGTAGAATAAAATTTGTAAAAAAAAAAAAGGGGAAGAGAAGGATATATCTATTTAGGAAAAATGAATTGATTTTGTTTCATCTTTCAACATGCCTAATTTTAGTATATAATGTTCTAATTCACACCAAAATTCAACATAAATACAAATATTCTGAATATGCTCTTATATGTTTGAAATATGTGTTTTCAATCGTAATGATTTAAGATGAGCTACAATGTGGAAGATACATATCTCAAATTATGATTTTGAAAGCCTCTATTGAAAATCCTTATGTAATTCAGAATCTGATTTTATATAAAAGCTTGAACTCAATATGATTTTTAAATAAATTCTTAATGTAAGAAAAACAGAATTAATTTTGATGCCTTGGTTGATTGCTCCGATACGCATCAGAAACATATCATTTCTTATCTTCAAAGTATACTAATATTGGTTCAAATGATGTGTCTTTCGATGATCTTGATTGCAAACAAAAATTTCTAAATATATGATTTTATTTTGATATTAAAAGGATTTATTGTGTTTCATGTATACATTGCTGAAAAACTATGATTAAAAAATTGAGTTCTATAAATATATATACCTCAATGATCATCTATATGTTTTTTCTCCCCTACATTATTAAAAACTTCCATCAATAGAGTGAATGATCTTAAAACTAGAAATATTTCAGCTCACTCAAATGATTCTAAAAGAAAGAAAATGTAAATGCGGTTGAAAGAAACTAAGCTTCAAATGAATCATTTTCTGATTGATATTTCTATACATTTTCTCTAAGATTAAGAGAAAACATAACTTGTTCGTAAAGGATTAGAAAGAGTAATTACTACAAATTTTGGAATAATACTAGATTACTCTACATTCTCGATATTACAGGATTTCAGTGTTATTCACGTTTATCACTATAATCTGAAATTCAACAATTTAAAATGATTAAAGAAGAATGCATCTTTTGAGGGGGAGCTTTAGATATTCAGTATCCTATCCCAAAGACACTTTATTTTGATGCATGCTTTGAATTTTATGGATTGATTTTGATGAATCTCCTTATATTGCAAAACATGCTTTAATTACCTTGAGATGAGTTCTATAAAGGTTGTCTTATCTCAAACCTTGAGTCTTATGAAAATAAGCTGAAACTTATAGAAAATATATTTTTGAGATTGACAATTTTGTTGAACATTATCTTAGGATTCTAAACTCTTAAATGGAATGATCAATTGAGGGGGAGAAAGAAAATTTCAGAAGGAGAGGTCTTATGGAACTTAATTACATGAATCTATAGGAGAGGGAAAGAATACTAAATGAAAAGTGATCCTAATACTCTCCAATATGTATCATCTGAAATTTAAATCTGAAAATCTTTATGATACACCTTGAGGCGTGTTATTTGGTTAGTATATCTTATGCATCACTCATGAACCAAATTACAAATCTTAAGAGCCTCTAATTTAATAAAACAGGGGGAGAACAATGTATTAAATTTTCTTGAGTATCTCTTAGAAAATCTATTTTGAACCTCACTAATGAGTTTTAATTGGCTTGCTCTTTAGAACTTCTATTTTGTGCCAATTCATTATTTTATGTATCAAATTGTGCTTATTTTCTAAAGGAATAAAAGAAAGTCTTTAAAAGAGCTCAAAGATGTATCAAAAATTGCATAAACTCATATTTTGGTATTTGTGCCCCAATGCTCTTATTATCATAAAAGAACTTTGAAGTCATTAAGAATTAATGATCCAACATGATGATATGTTTTTCCAAATATATAAGTTTTGATCTGTTACTCTGAAAATTAATTAAATTGCTCTCATGTTGATAAAATACTTAATAGATTGGGCAAAAGGTCTTAAATGAACAAGCTTTCATACTTAGTGAAGAGAGGTTAGATTTTCACTCATATTTTTCCTTGAATATCATTTGTGGTACTTCTTGAATTAACCTAAGGAAGATTCCACCTACACTTGATTAGAAAACTATCTGTGCTATCAAATTAAAAAAAAACCTCTTGAATTCACACTCGATGTGTTCTGCTCTGATCTTTGTACTTAATGTTTCACTATTTTTTTGATGTTGTCAAAAAGGGGGAGAAATATTTAAGTATATGCTATAATGCTTTTTGTATTGAGTACAAATCAGCTTAAATTGATTGTGTTAAGCTGATTGAATCTAAAGCAGTATCATGAAGTATGTTTCAAATATATATGTTTTCTACTTCATGCAACTTAGCTATGTATTACTTCTAGAAAACAATATCTTTTATATTGCATATACTCCAAGTTTTGTCATCATCAAAAAGGGGGAGATTGATGACCCAAAGATTGATTCATAGATTGATTTTGATGATCACAAAACCTTGAAGTATAGATACTAATGTTTATGTTGCAAGGAGAAAGATATTTATGTTGCAAGGAACATAGCAAGTTGGAAGAACACAAGAAGGCCTCTAAAAGCACTCAAGAAAAGTTGGAAGAAAGCTACAAGTTATTGGCCCAAGTCTCAAGTTCAAAAGATTCAAATTGGAGGAGCAAATTCAAGGAAAATTTAAAAGAATAGTCTTCGAGTCGACTCCTGAGGAATTCGAGTCGACTCCAATGCTTGGCGAGTCAACTCGAGAGTAGAACGAGTCGACTCCAGGGTGTAAAAGGCAGAAAAGTCAGAGAGGGATTTTCGACCCTGAGATTCGAGTCGACTCCTGAGGAATGCGAGTCGACTCCAATGGTTGTCGGGTCGACTCCAAAGAAAGCGAGAGTCGACTCTCAGTGGTACACAAGGGAAAACTCAGAGAAGCAGTTTTTGGACACTGAGATTCGAGTCGACTCCCACAAAGTCCGAGTCGACTCCAAAGACAGCGCAACCCCAAGACAGAAGACGGTATTTTCGTCTCTGAGAGGCGAGTCGACTCCAAGACAAGTCGAGTCGACTCCAAGGCAGCGCGGCTCCAAAATACAGAGGATCAGTTTTCCGACTCTGAGATTCGAGTCGACTCCCAGACAGCTCGAGTCGACTCCAAGGCAGCACTACACTAAGATGGCAGAAGACCAACTTTCGAAAACTGAGAGCCGAGTCGACTCCAAGGAAGTTCGAGTCGACTCCAAGACTGGACGAGCCAAAAGACAGAGGATCGGGAGTTCGGACTCTGGGATTCGAGTCGACTCCCAGGATAGTCGAGTCGACTCGAGTGGACAAAATTCAAATTTGGAACAGTTGCCGAGTCGACTCCGGAAAAGCTTGAGTCGACTCCCGCTACAGCCGAGTCGACTCCTGATCGCGCGAGTCGACTCCGATCCCAACGGTAATATTGTCAGGAGGTGCAGACTGGTTCCAACGGCTATATTTTTGTCTCTAACGGCTATATTCTTGTTTCCACTCCATCTAAAGCTATAAAAACAAGAAGAGAGCTAGGGGAGAACTCATGGAAGTGGGAGAGAACTTTTAGGGAAGAGATTCCAAACAGATTACAAGGGAAATCTCCCAAAAGCACAAAAGGGCCATTCAAAGTGAAATAGAGGGAAGAAGAGCATCCGAGTGAATCCCAAAGCTTCCTCTCCATCCGTGTGCTGCCTCAGTGATCCTCCACTTCGTGCCAAATCAGAAGAGGGTCAAGTAAAGAAGAAGTCGAGCTCCTTCATCTTCCAAACTCGTTTGAGGACTTCACTTTACTCTATTTGCTTATAGTGTTATATTTGCTTGTTTAAGAAGCTTTGATTTATCTTAAACTTTGTTATAATATCTTGTAACTTGATTCAATCACGGGATTGAATCAAGGGGTAAAGGTTTGTTGGTGAGCCAAAGGGAAAACCAACGGTGTAAGGTTTGTTGGTGAGCCAAAGGGAAAACCAACGGGTTTAGGTTTGTTGGTGAGCCGAGGGTAAAACCAACGTGTAAGGGTTTGATTGTGAGCCCGGGAAAACAATCGGAGTGGTTCTAGTCGGTGAGCCTGGGAAAACCGACCGAGTTCGTTGTGCGCTCGTAAAACAACAAGTTGGGTTGTGAGCTTGTAAAACAACCGGCTGTAATCGGTAGGATTATAGTGAAATTCCCAAGAGGTCTTGGGGAGTGGATGTAGGTGCTGGGGTGCACCGAACCACTATATTTTTGTTGTGTTTGTGATGCTCTTTGTTGACTGACCTCCTCACTCACTTACTTAGATATTAAGCTTGCTTAACTCTTCTTCGTGCATCCTTTAGTTGCAAGCATAATCAATTTACTCAATCATTAAATTGAATAGCATACTAGGGCAAAATTAGACTAATCTTTTATTGAACCCACTGCTTAATAGTTGATTAGATTAGAATCATACTCTTGCTAAGGTTAAGCTTCACTAAGCATCCATACAACTTAGCATAATTAATCTAAAAGATTAGAAGTAGTTTAAAAGGTTTTAAAAGACCCAATTCACCCCCCCCTCTTGGGTTGTCACCTTGGGCAACACTCTCAATCTTTTATATGATAATTCAAACAATGAAACATTAGAAACTCTTTCTAATATTCATTTTGCTTTGATCAAAGGCTTCGTGAATCATCATAAGATTAGAGTAAGTAGGATGTTACCTTCTCTTACTAGAAGTGACTGATTCCTTGTTGACCTACTCACAACCTTCGTACAAAATCCACCATATCCAGAATATCCCGTACACAATGCAATGTCGTGAATGAGGGTAAACCAAAACATAGCTTCAAGTGCACAAGGTACCATGGTGATCTCAGGTCTAAGGATCACTTGCACAACTCCCACTATAAGAACCATCTTTTGATAATTAAGTAAGAATCCATAAGATGTTCTCATGGCTGGTCATTTCAGTGAACTCATTCCTCTAATGAGCACCCACATCTTTGTATTAGTGTCTCACACAAGTGATTGTGAGATCAATCACCCTCTACATTGAGCATACATAAGATGTGCCAGTCTTTCCGGTAATATTGATCTCCGACTCAATATACCAATTTGACTGGGAATATTCTAAATTAGGATTTTAGGATTTTAGGTCTCACTGGTATGATCTCATCATAACCCTTAAAACCAATGTCCTAATTTATGGGGTTCATCATCCAATAATAAAATAGATAAGCAGCAAATGATGAAACACAATGCCTTTATTGATATATATCGAGTGTCAAAGTACATGATTTGGAGGATTACAAAGAAAAAACCCATCAAATGATTGGCTTATAGGGCATCTACTCTTTCAAATCTGTGATGTGTGTTGCACGTCGATGGTTGATCGATATGTACATCAACAAGCTCAACATGCGCGGATCGAGATTAAGGGTTGATTGAAGATAGATCAAGGAGTTGATCACAATTGGACCTAAGGAATCAAGATCGAGTCAAGAGTTGAAGACGATCAAACTAATTGACGTGCATGTGCTTGTAAAATGACCCCATCCTGGATCCATGATCATCACCATTTAATTTTATTTTTGATAAATGTCTGGATGTTTATGCTTATGATTATGGGGGTAGATTTATATTTGCATGGGATGTGAATACGCGATCGAGTGAAACCTAAATGGAAACCTCCCTAATCAGTCAAGGGTGAACCAACATGAGTTAGTCATATTAGATTAATTGATCTAATTGGTGTCTAGGCAAGCCTAAAAGGTGGTTACTTAATTAGGACCTTACTCTCTGAGTAAGGGGAGCCTCCCACCTGCTTACCTGGCCAATTGTTCGATTACCTCTTATGAAGAACTCAAGTTGCAAACACTAAGACTTGATTATGCAATATTAAGTCCATAGGTCTTCCACCGTAGTAGAGCTGCTAAGGTCTTTTCGGTGTTGATTTATCTCGGCTGGACACAGTGGGCAAGTTGCATCGGGGGACTGGACCTCTCTATTAGACATGAGATGTTGTGGGGTAAAGGTGGGGTTGGGCACCAATAACTGTTAGGTGAGGACCCAATGACGACTTTATTTCTGAGGTTATACGGTGGGTCTGACTTAACTAAGTAATGAGATCAATAACTGTTAGGTGAGGTCTTCATCACTTAGAGACCAAGTACCACTGCAATATGCTTGAGAAGCATTGTATAAGAGTTGTACACTCATCCATTTATATGTCACCAATAACTGTTAGGTGAGGCGGCATGTAAATCGGTGAGACCGCAGTACATACTAGAAATTCTAGTCGCGTAGAATTTTCGTTTCTTCATCAGGGGAGTATGAGGGATTCGAGAAAATAGTGGAAGCATATTTGTTTTAAAAGTCCCTAGAACAAATTAAGTTCAAGTACAAAGTCTAACTAGAATCTTTACTCTCTACAGATCACAATGTCAGCTTCAAACCCTTTGACCCGTATCATTGAGACCAACCGATTGACTAGAACCAACTACAAAGACTGTCTTAGAAACCTGAAAATTATTCTGAATTGTGAGAAACTAGGGTATGTGCTCGAGAATGATATCCCCAGGTTACCGGCACGTCCTACTGATTATCAACGTGAGACGCATCAAAAGTGGATAGATGACGACATTAGGGTCAAGTGCTACATTATGGTATCTATGACTAATGAACTTCAATACCAGCATGAGAACATGAAGACTGCTAGGGAAATACTGGCTCACCTGCAAGAGTTGTATGGTGAGTAGAGCCGCACTGTACGCTTTGAAGTGTCCAAGAGACTCTTCAAGGAAAAGATGCGCGAGGGACAGTCTGTCCATGATCATTGTCTGACTATGATCAAGGACCTCGAGGAGCTTGAGAAGCTCGGTATGTCCATACATAAGGAACTGCAGATAGATCTGATCCTACAATCCCTTCCCATTTGGGCAGTTTATAGTAAACTACCATATGAATAAGATTGAATGCACTAAGACCGAATTGTTGAACATGTTGGTAACTTTTGAAGGGGCCTTGAAAGGTTCAAGGGGCTCTATTCTGGCTGCTGAGCTGACTTCTGGTTCCAAGAGAAAGTCTACTTGGAAGAAAAAGAAGCGTGTAAAGAGGCAGAAGAAAGATAAGAAGCCTAAGAAGAAAGTTCATAAGAAAAAGGCTAGTGACAAGGAAAAATATTTCCACTGCAATGTCGACGGCCACTGGAAAAGGAACTGCCCTTCATACTTCGAGAGCCTAAAGAACAAAAAGGACACACCTTCTGAAGGTATGTTAGTGTTGCCCAAGGTGACAAGCCAAGAGGGGGGTGAATTGGTTTCTCTTAATTTTAACTATCTTACTTATGTTAAATGATGAGTTAGTGGAATTAAACAAATCACAATACAAACAACAAGAAGTATAGTGGTTCGGTGCTCTCCTTAGCACCTACATCCACTCCCCAAGCGACCCCTTGGAAATTCACTATAATCCCGCGGATTACAGTTGGATTGTTTTCCGGGCTCACAATCCAAAAACCTTTACACTTTAGTTTTCCGGGTTCACCAAAAATCTATGTTGGTTTTACGGGCTCACCAACGAACCTATGTTGGTTTTTCGGGCTCACCAACGAACCTTTACAATTGGTTTAACGGGTTCACCAATCAACCTATTCCGTTGGTTTTGCGGGCTAACCAACTAACCTTTACAATGAGTTTAATAAACAATGTAACAAGATTTAAGCTCCTAGATGAGCAAATATAACAATATAATCTACAAAGAAGAGTTTAGAGAATAGTTATCGCTTGATGTGACTTCTCTCTTCTTTGTCAAGGATGCTTCACTCTTCAAGGGTGGATGGAGCTCTTAATGACTCTTTGAATCTGCTCAACCACTTTCTTTTGACTCTTGAATGAAGCACTTGGATGAAGAAGATTAGGGCACTTTGTCTTTCTTGTGTACTCTTTGATATTCTTGCAAAAGGGTATTCTCTCTGATGAATAGTGCCACTTTAAATAGTTTCCTTCATCCATTGGACAAGCCCCAATGGTTAGAATTCAAAAACTAGCCGTTACGCACTGTTGGAAGGACAAAAAGTACTTCTGCAGAACTAGCCGTTATGCTTCTGCCCGTGTTTGGGTCGGCTCAACCTGTCCTTAGGTCGACCCAACTTTCACTTGGGTCGAATCAACCTTTTCTTGGGTCGACCCTCTCAGAACCACAGAAACTTGCAATTCAGCCTTCCTTCACTTGGGTCGACCCAACATTTGTTTGGGTCGACTCAAGGTTCAGTTGGGTCGACTCAACTTCTTCATGGGTCGACCCTCTCAGGGTTTCCAGAGAACCTTTTCTGTCATCTGTTCTGTCTTGCCTTTGGGTCGACCCTCTCAGGGTTTGGGTCGACTCAAACTTGGGTCGACTCAACTTCATCTTGGGTCGACCCTCTCAGTATTTCGAGAGAACCATTTTCTGAGTTGTTGAGAAGCTTGAAGTTTGGGTCGACTCATGCTTTCCTTGGGTCGACCCAACTTACTGTTCATCTGTGCCATTTTTGCAGAAGTGTGCCAGATGCTTTCTTGATGTGCCGGGGTCGACCCAATCAACCTTGGGGTCGACTCAATCCACACTTTGCTGCAACTCAAGGTTAGATTCATCCAAGTAAACAATGAAATGCATCTTTAACTTGTTATACAAATATACTGAGAGTAACAGACTTATAAATGAAGTATTGAATTAACTTATAACATACTCTCGATTATTGCTTGTTAATCATCAAAATAACACTATCATCCTCAATCTCCCCCTTTTTGATGATTACAAAATATAGAGTATGAGCCTATTGATACTTGTCTTAAAATTAGTTTTAAAAGGGCTCAAGTTGCTGAATTTCAGCTTTTCAAATATGAGAGTGAAGTCTCCCCCTATATCATTCAAATGTTTCCAATTTGACTTTTTGAATTGCTCCCCCTTTCATTTATATTTCATTAAAGATGAAACTCCAAAAATTTGAGATAAAGCATGAGTTTCAGGTTATGTATCGAGGTGTGAAAGGTGCGTGCCAAATTCTGAAATTCTATGTGCCAAATTCTGAAATTTGATAGAAATTTTTGATTTGATCATTTTCATTGTTACAAATTGCTCCCCCTTAACTGTATATGCTTTTCCATTATAATTTTCAATTTGTTTTACGAGTTATTTCTCTTTCTTTACTTCTCCCCTTTTTGTTATCATCAAATAGGTGCATGGGAATAGACACAATAAATAACAAACATTCAAACTTCATTGATCAAAATAGGAACATTTTAGTACAATAATACCAAAAACAAAAACAAATACAATGTTCCTCAATCAAAGTTTAAAATACATAATCAACGCAAATTACATATGAGAACTAGATACCTATCCTAGGCTCTAAACAGACATACTAATATCAGCCTAGGGAGTATCTAATGGCTGGGATCTAGTCCTCATCCTCCTAGTGTACGTGGCGAGGGGAGGTCGAGCCTGATGAGACTGAGTCTGGCGTGGAGCACGGTGAGCTGGATGACTCTGTGCCGAAATCTCTGACTCAGCAGCCTGTGGCACAGATGGTCCATGGGTCGCTCTCTCTCTCCATAGAGCTCCTATCTGCTCCCTCAGATCACTGATCTCAGCAGACATGATATCTAGTCAGCTCGTCAGCCCATCAGTGATAGTCCTCGCCTGAGCTGATATAAGCTCTGTCATCCTACTCCAGAACTCATCTGTATCTCCCGCAGGAACAGATGACGATGGTCCAGCCTCTGAAGGTGCAGTAGGATGATCCATATGCTCCTCATCCTCAGGGATAGGGTCTCCAATATCTGGTGCATCACCCTCTGGTGCATCACCCGGAATCCCTGCTCCAGTATGAACCCACTGCCCGTTCACTTTCTCATAGCCCATGCGTATAAGTGATCGTGCAGTGTATGTATCAGTATGAAGTAGCTGCCTGGAGATCTCCCCCTCGACAGATATGTCGTGCTGTCGGAAGATCAAGGTGAGTATCATACCATAAGGCAGGGATACTCTGGAGTTGCAGATCACCTTCCTCATCTGCCTCAGGATCATGGCCGGGAGATTCAGGGGAATATCCTGAATAATATGCTCCATCACTACTAGATCTCGCTCTGTGATGAGATCGAATCTCCCGCTCTTCGGAAATAAAATCCTATTTATGATGCTGAGCAATAACCTCATTTCTGCAGAAAGAGAGCTTGCTATTACCTTCTCCGAAAAGTCGAAGTGTTCATTTTCCATTATCAACTGCAGGGCTCTCATCTTATTTTCAGGCTTTTCTGGAGTGGCTCCTTCGCAGGGGAGATGAAGCAACTCACTCAAACTCTCCTCGGAAACTCGAACCCTAACTCCTCGAACTTCCGAAATGAGCCCTCCCATCCCAGTTTTGAGGAAGGCATAGAACTCCCGAACTAGTCCGGGGTAGATCATCACATCTAGGGAGCAAAGATACTCCCAACCTTGCCTTTGGATCCATTCCCTCAACGGAACCCTTCTTGATCAAAGAACTCGGAATGGATTTCTTCTTCCCGTTGTAACCGGTCTCCCCGCAAACCTTGCAAGTTGTACTGAGGGGGAGGGAGGAGGAGGTGGCTCTGCACGTGCCTCACGTTGTGGAGACACTGTAGATGGCTCCGTAGCATGTCTTTCCTCACGTTGGATCCATGAGACTCTTCCGGATCTCTTGGCTACGGCTCTTTTGGGTCCCATTTCTCCAAGATCTTGAAGTAATCTAGTGTTTGGAGTTGATTGGAGGAGTTTGGAGAGTGGGGAATAGAGTTTTCAGAAGAGGACAAGGGCAAACAGTGCCCTAAACGGGTCCCCCTTTTAACAGTGGGGTCCCGACGTTGGGTCGACTCAAGAATTTTTTTGGGTCGACTCAACGTTGGGTCGACCCTATTCTGGGTTGGGTCGACCCAAGTTCAGAAATTTTTTTTTTTTTCTCTTCCTTTTTGCTTCTAAAAAATTTCCTTGCTTCCAATCCTTATGAATTCTTTCTGGGACAATGATACATGAGTTGGAAATCTATAGATGACAAGTTTGACTCATGTTTTATGGGTTTTTAGAAATGGGAGGAATGTATCATGAGACTGCTTGCTCCCTTTTATGTCTCTTCAATAAAAAGGATCACATATGCCTAATTCCCTCCTTAGCGTGCAGAATCTATCTTCACTCAAGGGTTTTGTGAATATGTCGGCTAATTATTTTTCAGTGCATATATGCTCAATACATATGTTTCCATTTTGCACATGATCCCTAATAAAATGATATCTTATTTCTATGTGTTTGGCTTTAGAATGCTGAACCGGATTTTTAGTAAGGTTGATGGCACTAGTATTATCACACTTAATAGGAATATTATCTAGCTTAACTCCATAGTCCTCTAGTTGTTGCTTAAGCCATAGTACTTGAGCACAACAACTACCAGCAGCTATATATTCAGCTTCAACTGTTGACAGTGCCACTGAATTCTGCTTTTTGCTAAACCAAGATACTAAATTGTTTCCTAAGAATTGACATGTTCCACTAGTGCTCTTCCTATCTAATTTGCATCCAGCAAAATCAGCATCTGAGTATGCAAGCAAATCTAGACAGGAGTCTCTTAAGTACCATAATCCTATATTCGTAGTTCCTCTTAAATATCTAAGGATTCTTTTAACAGCACTTAAATGTGACTCCTTAGGATCTGATTGGTATCTAGCACATATTCCTACACTAAATACGATGTCTGATCTACTAGCAGTAAGGTAGAGCAAGGATCCAATTAGTCCTCTATAAAGCTTAATATCAATACTCTTCCCTTTTTCATCTTTGTCTAGCTTACTAGTAGGATTCATAGGAGTGCCTACTCCCTTATGATTTTCATTCCCAAACTTCTTTAGTATTTCCTTTGTATACTTAGTTTGATGAATGAAAATACCTTCTTTAGTTTGTTTGATTTGTAATCCTAGAAAGAAACTTAGTTCTCCCATCAAACTCATTTCGAATTCTCCATGTATTAGATCAGCAAATTCTTTGCAAAGAGTATCATTTGTGGCACCAAAGATTATGTCATCTACATATATTTGTACCACTAATAGATTTTCATCCTTTCTTTTGAGAAACAGTGTTTTATCTACATTTCCTCTACTAAAGTCATTATTAAGCAGAAATTTGCTTAATCGATCATACCAAGCCCTAGGTGCTTGCTTCAATCCATATAATGCCTTATGTAATCTAAACACATGATTTGGCAATTCATGATTCTCAAAACCAGGAGGTTGCTCTACATATACTTCTTCCTCTATAAACCCATTTAAGAATGCACTTTTTACATCCATTTGATACAATTTGAAATTCATGAAACATGCAAATGCTAAAAGTAATCTAATAGCCTCTAATCTAGCTACAAGAGCAAATGTTTCATCAAAATCTATCCCTTCTTCTTGATTGTATCCCTTAGCTACAAGTCTAGCTTTATTTCTTATAACTAACCCATTTTCATCTAATTTATTTTTAAAGATCCATTTTATTCCAATTACAGAGTTATGCTTTGGTCTTTCAGTTAATGTCCATACATTACTTCTTTTGAATTGATTTAATTCTTCTTGCATGGCATTTATCCAATTAGTATCTTTTTTAGCTTCTTCATAAGTCTTAGGTTCTAATTGTGAAACAAAAGCAAGATAATCATTTAAATTTCTAAGAGAGGATCGAGTTCTTACCCCTTGAGATGGATCACCAATGATTAAGTCTTTAGGGTGTCCATATGCATACCTCCATTCCTTTGGCAAGTTTTGAGATTGTGGTGGCACGCAATCATCTCCCTTATCTTAAATTGGCACGTCATCAATATTCAACTTTTCAAGGTTAATAATTCCTGTATCATCATCAAGAATATTTTCTTTCCTAGCAGACTCACTATCAGACTCATCAAATATGATATTAACTGACTCTTCGACTACAAGGGTTCTTTTATTGAATACTCTGTATGCCCTGCTAGATGTGGAGTATCCTAAGAAGATACCTTCATCTGACTTGGCATCAAATTTACTTAGATCTTCCTTGCCATTGTTTAAGATGAAACATCTACATCCAAATACTCTAAGATATTTAGCAGTTGGTTTCTTATTCTTCCAAAGTTCATAAGGAGTTTTCTTGGTTATTGGTCGTATTAAAACCCGATTTAGAATATGGCAAGCAGTGCTTATAGCTTCAGCCCAAAAGTACTTTGGAAGATTTGACTCGCACAACATTGTGCGTGCCATTTCTGCCAATGTCCTGTTTTTTCTTTCAACAACCCCATTTTGTTGAGGCGTTCTAGGTGCTGAAAATTGATGTGAAATACCATTTTTATTACAAAATTCTTCAAAGTGTTGATTTTCAAATTCAGTGCCATGATCACTTCGAATTGCTATTAAGGTGAGCTTCTTTTCATTTATGATATTATTATAAAGTTTCAAGAATTCTGAAAATGCTTCATTCTTATGTGCCAAAAATGAAGCCCATGTATATCTTGAAAAATCATCTACAATAACTAGTCCATACTTCTTCCCTCCTAGACTCGCAGTTCTAGTGGGTCCAAATAGATCCATGTGTATGAGTTCAAAAGGCCTAGTTGTTGATACTATATTCTTTGATTTGAATGATGATTTAGTTTGTTTTCCTAATGAGCATGGTCCACAGATTTTGTCCTTTTCAAAAATCAACTTTGGCACATCTTTTATTAATTCCTTATTGACTAGTTTTGATATTAATTCCATACTAGCATGTCCTAGTCTACGATGCCAAAGCCAACTTGTTTCATTTTTCTTTTCTTCATTAGTAATTAAGCATAATCCATATTTCTTGCTTAAATCATGAAGATCTACCATGTAAATATTTCTTTGCCTTTGTCCTACAAGTACAATGCTATTGTCTTTAGGATTTGTGATTATGCATACTGATGCTTCAAATGTGATTTTAAATCCTTTATCACAAAATTGACTTATGCTAAGTAGATTATGTTTCAAACCTTTAACTAATAAGACATTTTCTATGAAAATAGATGGAGTAATGAAAATTTTATCCTTAACAATGATATACCCTTTACCATTGTCTTCATAGGTTACTACTCCATCCTTCTTAGATTTCAAGGTGACAAATTGGTCTACGTCACCGGTCATGTGTCTTGAACAGCCGCTATCTAGATACCATCATTTTTCCTCTTTATTAGCTGCAAGACACCCCTGCAATAAAGATCAAGAAAGAGCTTTAGGTACCCAAACTATGTTGGGTCTTTTAGGGTTAGTACTTGATGTTCCTTTTGGAACCCAAACTTTCTTGAATTTAATCTTATGATTATTACTCAATTTGTTTTGACTGGACTTTCTATAGTTACATTCATATGCTTTATGTCCTAATTTATTGCAGCAATGACAAGTAATATTTTCATTTTTAGCTTTAACAAAAATATTTTTTAAGTATTTTTATTTTCTATTTGTTTTATAACCTAATCCAGCCTTATCATATACAGCTTTTTGACTATCAAGAATCATATTTAATTTGGTTGAACTAAGTGTAAACTTATCTACTAAGAATTTATATTTTTCAGCATCTTCTTTTAACTTGACATTTTCAGCAATTAGATTCTTAGTTTCATTTGTGAGTTTCCTACTTAATGTTTCATAGTTATGAGATAGTTTTAACTTATCTTTGATAAGAGATTGATTTTCTTCTTTAAAACTTTATTTTTATTGATTAGTTTTTTATGTTCTTCCATTAGTTCTAAAAATGCATCATGTAATTCATCAACAGTAAAATCACATTCAAGTTCAGAATCTACCTCATCGTCATTGGCCATATGACACATTTGGGCCGTCTCTTGATGATCTTCCTCTTCTGAGCTTGACTCCTCACTTTCACTCGATTCAGCCATGAAGTTCTTCTTTTTCAGTTTTCTTGCCATCCATTCAATTCTAGGCAATCTATCTTATAATGCCCGGATTTGTTACACTCATAACAAATAGGAGTTTCTTTTTCCTTTTCTTTGTCCTTACCCTTTTCTTTGCTTGAGCTACCTTTGAAGAAGGGTTTCTTTTTATGAAATCTATTTTTACCTCTCATAAACTTTCTGAATTTTCTTCCAAGCATAGCCATTCCTTCTTCATCCAATTCATCATCATCTGAATCTTCCGACTCAGTTTGTTGTTTAGGGGTGGTAGACTTTAGGGCAATGGGCTTTCTTCTCTTGACCTCATCTTCTGAATTTTGCCTCATGGTCAACTCATGGGTCATGAGTGATCCTAGAAGTTCCTCTAATTGCAGTGTGTTGAGGTCCTTAGCTTCCTGGATTGCAGTTACCTTGGCCTCCCAAACTCTTGGTAGAGACCTGAGAATTTTTTGCACCAATTCAGAGTTAGTATAAGACTTTCCTAAACTCTTAAGCCCATTTATAATTTCAGTAAAACGAGTAAACATATCAGTTATGGACTCAGTGGATTCCATTTTAAACAATTCATACTTGTGTACTAATATGTTTATTTTTGACTCCTTAACTTGATTAGTCCCTTCTTGAGTGACCTCAAGTTTGTCCCAAATTTCTTTTGCAGAGATGCAAGTAGATATTCTATTAAATTCACTTACATCTAATGAACAGTAAAGTACATTAATTGCTTTTGCATTTAACTGTGCTAATCTTCTATCACTTTCATTCTAATCTATTTCTGGTTTGGGTATGATAGTGCCCTCTATATTAAGTGTGGGTGTGTGAGGTCCTCTAGTAATAATGTACCATAATTCATAGTCTAAAGCTTGAATGAATATCCTCATCCTAGCTTTCCAGTATGTGTAGTTTGTGCCATTAAATAGAGGAGGTCTATTTGTGGATTGCCCCTCACTCATAGAACATCCCACTTGGGTTGTCATGATCTTTAACTCTTGATTGTGAGATCAATAAGTACTATTGGAGCACCTTGCTCTGATACCACTTGTTGCCCAAGGTGACAAGCCAAGAGGGGGGATGAATTGGTTTCTCTTAATTTTAACTATCTTACTTATGTTAAATGATGCGTTAGTGGAATTAAACAAATCACAATACAAACAACAAGAAGTATAGTGGTTCGGTGCTCTCCTTAGCACCTACGTCCACTCCCCAAGCGACCCCTTGGAAATTCACTATAATCCCGCGGATTACAGTTGGATTGTTTTCCGGGCTCACAATCCAAAAACCTTTACACTTTGGTTTTCCGGGTTCACCAAAAACCTATGTTGGTTTTACGGGCTCACCAACGAACCTATGTTGGTTTTTCGGGCTCACCAACGAACCTTTACAATTGGTTTTACGGGTTCACCAATCAACCTATTCCGTTGGTTTTGCGGGCTAACCAACTAACCTTTACAATGAGTTTAATAAACAATGTAAAAAGATTTAAGCTCCTAGATGAGCAAATATAACAATATAATCTACAAAGAAGAGTTTAGAGAATAGTTATCGCTTGATGTGACTTCTTTCTTCTTTGTCAAGGATGCTTCACTCTTCAAGGATGGATGGAGCTCTTAATGACTCTTTGAATCTGCTCAACCACTTTTTTTTGACTCTTGAATGAAGCACTTGGATGAAGAAGATTAGGGCACTTTGTCTTTCTTGTGTACTCTTTGATATTCTTGCAAAAGGGTATTCTCTCTGATGAATAGTGCCACTTTAAATAGTTTCCTTCATCCATTGGACAAGCCCCAATGGTTAGAATTCAAAAACTAGCCGTTACGCACTGTTGGAAGGACAAAAAATACTTCTGCAGAACTAGCCGTTATGCTTCTGCCCGTGTTTGGGTCGGCTCAACCTGTCCTTGGGTCGACCCAACTTTCACTTGGGTCGAATCAACCTTTTCTTGGGTCGACCCTCTCAGAACCACAGAAACTTGCAATTCAGCCTTCCTTCACTTGGGTCGACCCAACATTTCTTTGGGTCGACTCAAGGTTCAATTGGGTCGACTCAACTTCTTCTTGGGTCGATCCTCTCAGGGTTTCCAAAGAACCTTTTCTGTCATCTGTTCTGTCTTGCCTTTGGGTCGACCCTCTCAGGGTTCGGGTCGACTCAAACTTGGGTCGACTCAACTTCATCTTGGGTCGACCCTCTCAGTATTTCGAGAGAACCATTTTCTGAGTTGTTGAGAAGCTTGAAGTTTGGGTCGACTCATGCTTTCCTTGGGTCGACCCAACTTACTGTTCATCTGTGCCATTTTTGCAGAAGTGTGCCAGATGCTTTCTTGATGTGCCGGGGTCGACCCAATCAACCTTGGGGTCGACTCAATCCACACTTTGCTGCAACTCAAGGTTAGATTCATCCAAATAAACAATGAAATGCATCTTTAACTTGTTATACAAATATACTGAGAGTAACAGACTTATAAATGAAGTATCGAATTAACTTATAACATACTCTCGATTATTGCTTGTTAATCATCAAAATAACACTATCATCCTCAGTTAGACTTGCTCATAATTGAAACTAACCTTACGGTTTCTTCTACTTCTAGTTGGGTTATAGATTCTGGTTCTAGTGCTCATTTATGCACTACTATGCAGGGTCTAAAGGAAAGTAGGAGGCTGGCGGAAGGTGCAGTAACCCTTCGGGTTGGCAACGGGGCAAGAGTTGCTGCTGTAGCTGTGGGCACCTATCCTCTGCGATTACCGTCTGGATTTAGTTTATTGCTTAGAGACTATTATTATGTCCCTGCTGCTAGCAGGAATTTGATTTCTGTTTCATATTTAGCACAGGATGGTCATGTTTTGACCTTTGACAAAGACTGCTGTTCTATTTATTTCAAAAATAAATTAGTTGCACGTGGTTTCATGATTGACAGTCTCTATCACTTGCATGTTGATGTGTCAGTGAATGTGTCTGAGCAAGTAGTGAGTGCCATAGGATCTAAAAGATCCAGAGATGAGATAAACCAGAAGTATTTGTGGCACCTCAGGCTTGGCCATATTGGAGAGGATAGAATGAACTAAATGGAGAAAGATGGGCTTCTCGGCCCATTGACTTCCGAGTCATATCTAGTTTGTGAGTCCTGTCTTCAAGGAAAAATGGCTAGATTACCTTTTGTAGGACATGGGGAGAGGACCACAGAAATACTTACCTTGGTACACACTGATGTGTGTGGCCCATTCGATGTGCTAGCTAGGGATCGTTATTCATACTTCATTACCTTTATTGATGACTATTCACGATATGGGTATGTGTATCTTATGAGATACAAATCTGAGTCTTTTGAAAAGCTCAAAGAATTCAAAAATGAAGTAGAAAAACAGACCGGAAAAACCCTTAAGGTTCTTCGATCAGATCGAGGAGGAGAATACCTTAGTAGAGAATTTTGGAACTATCTCAAGGAGAATGGCATAGTCTCACAATGGATGCCTCTGGGTACACCTCAACTCAACGGGGCGTCAGAAAGGAGAAATCAGACTCTATTGGATATGGTCCGATCCATGATGAGCTTCACTGATCTACCTATGTTTCTTTGGGGAGATGCCTTATTATCCGCAATTTTCTTATTGAATAGAGTTCCCTCTAAATCCGTTCCTATTACACCGTATGAGATATGGCATGGTAAGAAGCCGAGTCTTGGTCATCTCAAGATTTGGGAATGTCCGGCCCACGTCAAGCGACAACAGGCGGACAAGTTAGAGCCTAGGACCATAAGTGCTCGTTTCATAGGATATCCTAAAGAGTCATTAGGATACAATTTTTACGTCTCAGAGGATCACAATGTGTTTGTGAGCCGACATGCCGTCTTCTTGGAAAAACAGTTTATCCTTGATAGAGGCAGTGGGAGAAAAATTGAGCTTGAAGAGAAAGTCTCTGAAAAGCAACGAGTAATGGATCCTATAGAACCTATTCACATAGAGCCAGTACACGTAGTACGTCCTCCACCTCGTAGATCAAGTAGGGTCTTCCATCCTCCCGATAGATACTTATGTATACTAGTAGAGGATACAGAGGAAATGTTCCTCATGGGAGATAGGAAACATGTACAGGATCCCAATACCTACAACGAGGCGATATCTGATATCAATTCCGAGAAATGGCTGGAAGCCATGAAGTCAGAGATAGACTCCATGTATTCCAACCAAGTTTGGACCTTAGTAGATCCACCAGAAGGTATAGTACCTATTGGATGTAAATTGATCTACAAAAGAAAAATAGGTTCGGATGGAAAGGTAGAGACCTATAAGGCAAGGCTAGTGGCGAAAGGGTATATTCAGCATGAAGGCATTGACTATCAGAAGACCTTTTCACCTGTAGCCATGCTGAAATCCATTCAAACATTGCTTGCCATTGCAGTATTTCATGATTATGAAATATGGCAGATGGATGTGAAAACTGCTTTTCTGAATGGATATCTTGATGAAGATATCTATATGGAGCAGCCTTTGGGTTTCACTTCCAGTGATGGAGATCACAAGGTCTACAAGCTGCAAAGGTCCATCTATGGACTAAAACAAGCATCTCGGAGTTGGAACACTCGTTTCAATGATGCGATCAAATTGTTTGATTTCATCAAGAACGAAGAGAAACTGTGTGTTTACAAGAAGGTTAGTGGGAGTGCTGTCGTGTTCCTCGTACTGTACGTGGATGTCATCCTCCTGATAGGGAATGATATTCCCATGCTAACCTCGGTCAAGGTTTGGTTGTCAAAAGAGTTCTCCATGAAAGACCTTGGGGAAGCATCCTACATTTTGGGGATTAAGGTCTATGAGATAGATCTAGGAGGTTGCTTGGCCTATCACAGAAGATGTACATAGAGGAGGTACTGAAGAGATTCAGTATGGAAAACTCCAAGAGGGGTCTATTATCCCTAAGGCATGGGATTCATCTCTCCAAGAAGATGTGCCCCAACACATCTGAAAAGATACAACACATGAACAAGATCCCTTATGCTTCGACAATAGGGAGCCTCATGTATGCCATGCTATGTACACGACCTGATATAGCCCTTGCTGTGAGTGTCACTAGCAGATATCAGTCAAATCCAGGTGAAGAGCACTGGACTGCTGTGAAGAACATTCTTAAGTACTTAAGAAGAACTAAAGATTTATTCTTGATTTTTGGAGGATCATCAGTTTTAAAGGTAGAAGGATACACAGATTCAGACTTCATGACTGATATTGATGATAGAAAGTCTACATCTAGATATGTGTTCTTGTGCAATGGTGGTACGGTAAATTAGAAGAGTTCCAAACAACCGATCATTGCTGATTCTACCATGGAAGCTGAGTATATCGCCGCCTCTGAAGCTGCAAAGAAAGCCTTCTGGTTCAAGAAATTCATTGCAGAGCTAGATGTAATGCCATCAGATGCCATCATACTCTACTGCGATAATAATAGCGCCATAGCTCTTGCTAAGGAGCCTAGGTCTCATCAGAAGTCCAAGCACATAGAGCGGCACTTTCACCTCATACGCGACTACCTCGAAAAGAAATTTGTCGAGGTGAAGAGAGTAGACTCCGCGGATAACGTGGCGGACCCGCTCACTAAGCAGTTAAATCAGCAGAAGATCGAAGCCCACCTTGAGAAGATGGGACTTAGATATATGTCTGATTGGCTTTAGTGCAAGTGGGAGATTGTTAGATGTATGCCCTAGAAGCCAATCTGGCGGACACATTATTAATTCTGGGACATAAATTTGTACTTGACTATATTATTATTGAATAATAAATGGGTATCTTTTCATTCATATTATTTATGTGTCTATGAATCGTCTAAGAAATTAATAAGATGATGATATATATTCTCAAGAGTTGAGAATTTGAGCCATGTATCATTGGTAATTAATTTCTAAATGCTTCTGATCAATGGATCATCACGAGGACGGTGATCGATCCGATCAGTGCACAAATTGCTTTCCTTATGGATGAACGAGACTCGAGTCCACAGTGTAGGGACAATGAAGTGAGAGTGCAGGTGCTTGTTTGTGGAGTGATTGATTAAAACCTCATTTGATTTTGATGAGCTCAAAGCATTTGAGTATATCTTTTAATTACTAATGAATTCAATTGAGTGTTTCAGTGAAAATCCTGTCTAAGTGTCCCAAGACTTGGTTCATAATTGTTGGATAAGTTAAGGAGTCTGTTTGAACCAATGTCTGAGACTCGAGTCGACTCCCGAGTATCACGAGTCGACTCCAAGCGTATCAAGTTCATGAAAGTGAATCCTAGGTTCTTCGGTGTTAAGCATGCAGATTTTTTTTTTTTTTTTTTAAAACCATGGCTGAACCTGATCGGGTTGCCTACGTACCCCTTCATAAGGGGGATCAAGCCATACGTAGTTCTTTTTAAGTTTTAAAACGCAGCGGAAAAATCGAATCAAACAATTTAATTCATGCATGCTTACAAGATCAAATCTAGAAATCAGCACCTTAAGAACACATAGGATTATGCCGGAATCGTTTAAACAATTATGCTAAAACTTTCATGCATGATTAACTATCAGATCTGAAACTTAAGAACTCTATTCCGATTAATCTCCGAATATCCATTGAATGGATTCTGGAGATATCTCCGTGAGGAGCCCCAAAAGAGGGTAAAACCTCGGGGAATCAGACCTAGATCTTGACAACATAATAAAAGATTAATGTAGGATTAATACCTTTTATGATGGATGAAACTTGTGGATCTGATCCTCGACTTCGCAGCCACGCACACGAATGGCCTCTACGAGAAGTCCACGCGAAGTTCCTGAAGAGATCCAATCCTGCGGAAGTGCTAGCTTGCGCAGAATTTCTTGAGGCTGAAATTTGATCTTCCAAACACTATCAACTTTTGATCCGCCTTCTTGGAAGAACTTGGAGGAAAGGTTTAAAGGGATTGAAGAGGACTTAGATCTGATCTAAAGACTCTTATCAGGGACCCCTAACACTAATGGCGCGATGGACTTAGAGGAGGAAGAAGTCAGCTAGATTGAATGCAGAATTTTTCCATGCATGAACTAGGGTTCCTCTCTTTTCTTTTTCCTTTTTTTCTTCTTCTTTTTCTCTCTTTTTTCCTTGAATTCGACCACCAGATGATGGAGGTCCTTTTAATGTTGCTCTCCTACCTAACTTCATGCCAACCATCCCATATTTGTGGAGGATTTTGTGGGGTTTTGAATTTTGAATTCAAAATTCAAGTTCATGTGCCATTACATGATGAAGCTTGATCTAATCTAAACCATTCATCATGTTGCCACTTCCCTCTTTCAATTTCGAAATTCCCATGCTCCTAATCAGATTAGAGGGTCACGTGGTGATTTTGTGGTGATTAAATTCGAAATTCAACCTTAATTAGAAGTGAGATAAAGATAAGGATGGCATATGTCATGAAGAGAGAGAATTTGATCTTATCCAATTCTTTTCATGAATTTATCTCTCCATTTCGACCCATCTAATGATGAAAGAGGTCCCTGATGTTGCCAAGTGTCCCATGGCACCATTAAAAAAATTAAATTAATTTTTAATCATATTAAAAATCAATTTATGGCGCCATGCATGGATATGTGACAAGTGGATTTCAAAATCCGAACAGTTTCAGATCAAATCCATTTAATTTAATTAAATTCTAACAATTAGAATGATCCAATTACCATGGGTTGAACCTAATCCAATTAGGTCAATCCCTAATTAAGCACAAATTTAATCTAATTTAATTTGGTCAACCTAAGTCCTCTAGATTCAGACCTAATCCAATCAGGTCAAAAACCCTGATTGAGCCCAGAATTGAATCTAATTCAATTTGGCTCATCCTTAGTCTAATTACTCAATCCAATTGAGTTCATTAGCAATCTAATTACTAATTAATCCTTCGATAATTACTTTAATTATTTTATAAGATAATTTGCCAATCGAATTGACCAAATTACCCCTGAATGATTCTTAATCATTCATCAGCCTTCTTGATCAATCAGGAATCTTCTATGCGTGTGACCTCATAGGTTCGAACCTAAGCCGGTAGTATAGGAACGACTTCCTACACTAATCGATGTGACCATCTAGCAATGGTACCCGACGTCCGAATAGGCCGAATATATGCGAAGCAAATATTCTGGAACCCTGAACTATGGTTACTGTATAATTCAATCCCCTTGACTCCTAATGCCAGGATGACTTAGAGCTCACTGTCAACCCTATAATTAGTACATCCATTATGTGATTAACTTTAGATATCCCGTGACTCCTCACTGAGATTACCCTGGCCAAGGTTTTGCTAAATTAATCACAAGACATTATCTCCTGTTTGCAGGAGGGGTCAATTCCATCTCGACTCACAACTGACTACGCAAGTACTTGATTGCACCCAGTGACCTTCCGTCACTGAATTAGAAATTCAGGTAGTCCGGTACCAAAGTACAGTGAGTTGCTTGCTAGTCACAGGTTGCGATCTCAGGTCAGAGGGCCAAACTTATACCCATATCCACTCGGAACATCTCTCGACAGTAGAGCGTTCCGGAATTGGTCACGTTCAGTGAAATGTACTCCTACACTTCACCTGTATGGCATACCAGTGTCTCCACACTCCTTGGTTAAGAGGACAACCAACGTATATGTCACACAACGACCTAATCTCGATAATGTTGTCGTCCTAGTAACAACATATCATTTGGTCGCGAACAAGTTTAAGGACTCAAAGATAAATCCTCCTTTATCATAACATAAGTCCTAAGGACTTCATCATATAAGAGTTCATTTGAAGATGAAATGATGAATAATGCCAAATAATACTTTATTAATTTGTCAATTCATTTACAAAATTCAATCATCAATATGCTGACGATTGACATTTAGGATACAATTCCCAACAACTCCCACTTAGCCTAAAGCCAATCGGCACAGTATCTAATACCCATCTTCGACTTGTGTTCGTTGAACTCTTTGATGCCGAGGACTTTGGTAAATGGGTCAGCCAGATTTTCTTTTGTGTCAATCTTATGAAGATCAATATCACCTCGTTCTATAATCTCTCGAACCAGGTGATAGCGTCGCGGAATATGCTTGGTCTGCTGATGTGCTTTAGGTTCCTTTGCCTAAGCTATGGCTCCAGTGTTGTCACAAAATATAGGAACTGGACCATCAATGGAAGGTGCCACTCCCAGCTCGGTGATGAACTTGCGCAACCATACGGCTTCCTTGGCTGCATCAGATGCTGCGATGTATTCTGCTTCACATGTAGAATCTGCCACTGTATGCTGCTTGGAACTCTTCCAGCAGATGGCCCCACCCTTAAGAGTGAAGATATATCCCGACACGCTCTTGCTATCATCTTGATCTGACTGAAAACTTGAATCGGTATATCCCTCTAGTTTTAAGTCAAAATCACCGTAGACAAGCCACTGATCTTTAGTATTTCTCAAATACTTAAGGATGGTTTTTACAACCTTCCAGTGGTTGCTACCTGGATCAGACTGGTATCTACTCACTACTCCTAGTGAGTATGCCACGTCTGGTCTAGTACATGTCATGGCATACATTATAGATCCCACTGCCGAAGCATATGGAATTCTATCCATAGTCTCTCTTTCTTGAGAGGTTGTCGGACAATCTCTTTTAGAGAGGTTAATTCCATGGCCCATTGGAAGATAGCCTTTCTTGGAATTAATCATACTGAACCTTTTCAGTATAGTATCAATGTATGTGGATTGGGATAATCCAAGCAATCTTCTAGATCTATCTCTATAGATCTTCATCCCTAGGATGTAAGATGCTTCTCCCAAATCCTTCATGGCAAATTGAGATGATAGCCAAACCTTTATTCCTTGTAATGCAGGAATGTCATTCCCGATTAAAAGAATGTCATCCACATACAAAACAAGAAATATAATAACTGAACCATTTGCCTATTTATAAATGCAAGGTTCCTCTTCATTCTTAATGAAGCCATATGATTTGATCACCTTATCAAATCGTATGTTCCAACTCCGTGAAGCTTGCTTTAATCCATAAATGGATTTTTGAAGCTTGCACACCTTAGACTCATCTGCAGATATAAAACCTTCAGGTTGCATCATATACACCTCTTCTTCTAAATCTCCATTTAGAAAAGCGGTTTTAACATCCATCTGCCAGATTTCATAATCTAAGTGTGCTGCTATCGCAAGCATAATCCGAATGGATTTGAGCATTGCCACAGGAGAAAACGTCTCGTCATAGTCAATACCATAACGTTGACGATATCCCTTGGCAACCAGACGGGCTTTATAGGTCTCTACTTTTCCGTCTGCGCCCCGTTTTCTTTTGAAAATCCACTTACACCCTATGGGTTTAATCCCTTCGGGTGGGTCAACTAATGTCCATACATCATTGACCTTCATGGATTCCATTTCGGATTGCATGGCTCCAAGCCATGCATCAGAGTCATGCCTCTGCATAGCATCCATATAGGTGATCGGATCCTCATTGTTTTTATCAAGTTCGACAGGATCCCCGTCCTGGACCAAGAAACCGTAGTATCTGTCCGGCTGACGTGGTACTCTACCTGATCGCCTTAATGGTGCATCTAAGATGGGTTCTGGATCTGATCTAATCAAATCTGACTCAACTAGTTCAGTAGATGGTGTCGGATCTTCTACATGTTGAACTTTCCTAAGCTCAACATTAGAGCTTTTAGTTCCTTCACTAAGGAATTCTTTCTCTAAGAAAACAGCTCTATTGCTTACGAATAACTTTTGTTCTTCAGCAAAGTAGAAGTAATATCCTTTAGTTTCTTTAGGATAACCAACAAAGAAACATTTGTCAGACTTGGGTTCAAATTTGTCTGTCTTCAAACGTTTGACATATGCTGGACACCCCCAAACCCTAAGGTGAGACAGCATTGGCTTACGTCCAGTCCACATCTCATGTGGTGTTTTATTTACAGACTTACTTGGAACCTTATTTAGAATGTAGCAGGCTGACTCAAGTACATATCCCCAAAAGGATATGGGCAGACTTGCAAACCCCATCATGGATCGAACCATGTCTAACAGAGTTCGATTTCTTCTTTCTGATACACCGTTATACTGTGGTGTACCAGGAGGAGTCCATTGGGAGAGAATCCCATTCTCTCCTAAATATGTCAAAAACTCATTGGAAAGGTATTCGCCTCCTCGATCTGATCGAAGAGTTTTAATACTCTTTCCAGTTTGTTTTTCTACTTCATTACGATACAATTTGAACATTTCAAATGCTTCAGATTTATGTCTCATTAAATAGACATAACCATACCTAGAAAGGTCGTCTGTAAACGTAATGAAATATGAATACCCACCTCTAGCATCTGTGCTTATTGGCCCACATACATCAGAATGTACAAGGGTCAATAAATCACTGGCTCATTCACCTTTTCCGGTAAAAGGTGATTTGGTCATCTTACCAAGAAAACATGACTCACAGGTTGTCAATGATTCACAATCATTAACATTGAGGATTCCCTCTTTACTTAACCTGTTCATCCTGTTCTTGTTAATATGACCTAGCCTATGATGCCAAAGGTAGACATCCGTGACATTATCTATTCTAGGACGCTTACTTGACGTGTACATTACATTAACAGGTTGTGATAACAAGTAGATGCCATTGCTCAATTGTCCATTCATTACAGTAACACCATTCATAATGATATCACAAGAATATTTCTTTATTGAAATTTCATAACCGTTCATGGCCAAAAGGCCTACGGAAATTACATTCAATAAGAATGCAGGACAATAGTGACAATCACTCAAGACAACTACATGAGAATTGAAAACAAGTTTGAGATTTCCTAAAGCTAGAACTGGAACAGATCTTCCATCTCCAACATTCAGGAATCTCTCGCTGTTTTCAAATCTCTCATTGACCTGAAGTCCTTGCAATGAATTGCATATATTAAACGGACTTCCAGTATCTAATACCCAGGTCGAATTATCACATATAGAGAAATTACAAGGTGTTATCATATAAATACCTTGATCAGCAACTGATTGCCCTTTTCTCTTGCTTAGCCTGTTCGGGTCAAGTGAGGTAAGGTACTGAGGACAATTCCTCTTCCAATGCCCCTGCTTCTTACAATAGAAGCATTCTGCCTGACTTTGGTCATCCTTAATCCTTTTGGTCTGACTATGCTGAGTTTTCAGCTTTCTATACCAATTATTGAAGTTGGGACCAGTCAACTTGTCATTATCCAATAATGAGCGAAGTGACAAACTTGTGGCCATTTCTACATAAAAGAAAATTTGGCTATTAGTATATGAATTGACTAAACACAGTAGACTTGGACTTTAGTCTAAAGATACTCCCACTATTTTATACAAATTGGTAGCCTCTACCTCCAATTCGAAAAATTACTCCTAATTCTTTAGTGGGCACTAGAACCCAATAGATCGCATATAGGCCCGAGTGTGGCTCGGCTAACCCATATACACCTATTGGTAGGTTCTAAACCAGTTGCTTCACCAAGCAACTTCTAGTGATAATTTTGCCCTAGGTTCTTCGGCAGGCGTGTGGCGCCTCCACCGAATACCCTAGTCAGGTCCAACCATTAAATGATAGGGTTAAGTCTAATCAACTAATAGACAACCAAGCCCGAGTGTGGCTCGGCTCACCTGACCGCCTATTGAAGGTACACTTAACTCATCATATATTGAATGACAATTCCAATGCTTGATAAGTACCAGGCGTGTCGCGCCTCCAATAATTATCAAAACATTGGACCCATTATCACCCAACTTAATGGGAGGCTATGACCTAGTTATCCCCATAACCATTTCATTTTAAGGACCTAATAATTTTAGAGGATTTCATAATTAGGATAGATGAGAAGATCCGGTTAGTCTAATTTCTCCCACTGACTTCACCAAATCAGATTAGACTCAAACCGGTTAAGGAGACACCTAAATCAGTCAAACTGATTTTCCTTATAGGCATGGGCTAACTCGAAACATTAAGTGATCCAATCAAAATGTGATTGACCATGTCGGCCAGGTAAGTGAGATCGGTGGAAGGGATATGCCATTAACTCGGCAAAGACGAATTAGTGCGAGTAGCTCCCAATTAAAAACCACCGGTCAAAACTGCCAAACTTACCTTAGACACCGACTAGTTAATCAATTTCGATTTGATTACTCAAATGACTCGGGCTACACCTCTGAGCCTAAATCAAGTTCCATCTTGGTCTAATCAAAGACATGGACTTGATCCATCTACAACTATTGTAAATTGATCTAGAATTTTCTTGACCTAATCTAGTTACTACTTAATTAGATTTGATCAATTAATTCTATTTGTCCATGTATGATTCTAACCTTAGGTCTAACCCAATCCTAGGAACTTGATTCAAGCTAACCCATATGCCCAAAGAATTATGCAATGTCAATTAATTGAGTTACAATTCTATTTCATAACACTTAATTCTCAATTAAGTTTAGACTTATGAAAGTTTTGATCATTGCATATTTCTTTTTAATTACATATTAATTACAATCTTTCAGTTCTTAAAACATATTTTCAGATCTGAGTTTTTATAATTAATCACATGTAATCAGATTAAATTCATGTTTAAGTCATTATATTTAATGTTCATGCATCACATATACATAACAACATGAATTAATACAAACAACATACATCTTATGTATTTGTTTTTTCACTTTTATTTTCAGATCTGATTTGTTCATTAAAATCAGAGATCATATGAATCATAAATTTTATTTAGATCTAATCTAAACAATATTATGATTTCTGATTTATTTATGTTACAAATCTTAACACAAACATGCATCATATGCATTCAAAATTTCAGATCTAGTTAATCATGCATAATCAGCAATTAAATCAATCATAAAAAATACTTTAGATCTAATCTAAGCATGCTTATGATTTCAGATTTAATTACAAGAATTAAAACATAAAAGTTTAAACATGAACCTGGCTCTGATACCACTGAAAGTGAATCCTAGGTTCTTCGGTGTTAAGCATGCGGATTTTTTTTTTTTTTTTTAAAACCATGGCTGAACCTGATCGGGTTGCCTACGTACCCCTTCATAAGGGGGATCAAGCCATACGTAGTTCTTTTTAAGTTTTAAAACGCAGCGGAAAAATCGAATCAAACAATTTAATTCATGCATGCTTACAAGATCAAATCTAGAAATCAGCACCTTAAGAACACATAGGATTATGCCGAAATCGTTTAAACAATTATGCTAAAACTTTCATGCATGATTAACTATCAGATCTGAAACTTAAGAACTCTATTCCGATTAATCTCCGAATATCCATTGAATGGATTCTGGAGATATCTCCGTGAGGAGCCCCAAAAGAGGGTAAAACCTCGGGGAATCAGACCTAGATCTTGACACCATAATAAAAGATTAATGTAGGATTAATACCTTTTATGATGGATGAAACTTGTGGATCTGATCCTCGACTTCGCAGCCACGCACACGAATGGCCTCTACGAGAAGTCCACGCGAAGTTCCTGAAGAGATCCAATCCTGCGGAAGTGCTAGCTTGCGCAGAATTTCTTGAGGCTGAAATTTGATCTTCCAAACACTATCAACTTTTGATCCGCCTTCTTGGAAGAACTTGGAGGAAAGGTTTAAAGGGATTGAAGAGGACTTAGATCTGATCTAAAGACTCTTATCAGGGACCCCTAACACTAATGGCGCGATGGACTTAGAGGAGGAAGAAGTCAGCTAGATTGAATGCAGAATTTTTCCATGCATGAACTAGGGTTCCTCTCTTTTCTTTTCCCTTTTTTTCTTCTTCTTTTTCTCTCTTTTTTCCTTGAATTCGACCACCAGATGATGGAGGTCCTTTTAATGTTGCTCTCCTACCTAACTTCATGCCAACCATCCCATATTTGTGGAGGATTTTGTGGGGTTTTGAATTTTGAATTCAAAATTCAAGTTCATGTGCCATTACATGATGAAGCTTGATCTAATCTAAACCATTCATCATGTTGCCACTTCCCTCTTTCAATTTCGAAATTCCCATGCTCCTAATCAGATTAGAGGGTCACGTGGTGATTTTGTGGTGATTAAATTCGAAATTCAACCTTAATTAGAAGTGAGATAAAGATAAGGATGGCATATGTCATGAAGAGAGAGAATTTGATCTTATCCAATTCTTTTCATGAATTTATCTCTCCATTTCGACCCATCTAATGATGAAAGAGGTCCCTGATGTTGCCAAGTGTCCCATGGCACCATTAAAAAAATTAAATTAATTTTTAATCATATTAAAAATCAATTTATGGCGCCATGCATGGATATGTGACAAGTGGATTTCAAAATCCGAACAGTTTCAGATCAAATCCATTTAATTTAATTAAATTCTAACAATTAGAATGATCCAATTACCATGGGTTGAACCTAATCCAATTAGGTCAATCCCTAATTAAGCACAAATTTAATCTAATTTAATTTGGTCAACCTAAGTCCTCTAGATTCAGACCTAATCCAATCAGGTCAAAAACCCTGATTGAGCCCAGAATTGAATCTAATTCAATTTGGCTCATCCTTAGTCTAATTACTCAATCCAATTGAGTTCATTAGCAATCTAATTACTAATTAATCCTTCGATAATTACTTTAATTATTTTATAAGATAATTTGCCAATCGAATTGACCAAATTACCCCTGAATGATTCTTAATCATTCATCAGCCTTCTTGATCAATCAGGAATCTTCTATGCGTGTGACCTCATAGGTTCGAACCTAAGCCGGTAGTATAGGAACGACTTCCTACACTAATCGATGTGACCATCTAGCAATGGTACCCGACGTCCGAATAGGCCGAATATATGCGAAGCAAATATTCTGGAACCCTGAACTATGGTTACTGTATAATTCAATCCCTTTGACTCCTAATGCCAGGATGACTTAGAGCTCACTGTCAACCCTATAATTAGTACATCCATTATGTGATTAACTTTAGATATCCCGTGACTCCTCACTGAGATTACCCTGGCCAAGGTTTTGCTAAATTAATCACAAGACATTATCTCCTGTTTGCAGGAGGGGTCAATTCCATCTCGACTCACAACTGACTACGCAAGTACTTGATTGCACCCAGTGACCTTCCGTCACTGAATTAGAAATTCAGGTAGTCCGGTACCAAAGTACAGTGAGTTGCTTGCTAGTCACAGGTTGCGATCTCAGGTCAGAGGGCCAAACTTATACCCATATCCACTCGGAACATCTCTCGACAGTAGAGCGTTCCGGAATTGGTCACGTTCAGTGAAATGTACTCCTACACTTCACCTGTATGGCATACCAGTGTCTCCACACTCCTTGGTTAAGAGGACAACCAACGTATATGTCACACAACGACCTAATCTCGATAATGTTGTCGTCCTAGTAACAACATATCATTTGGTCGCGAACAAGTTTAAGGACTCAAAGATAAATCCTCCTTTATCATAACATAAGTCCTAAGGACTTCATCATATAAGAGTTCATTTGAAGATGAAATGATGAATAATGCCAAATAATACTTTATTAATTTATCAATTCATTTACAAAATTCAATCATCAATATGCTGACGATTGACATTTAGGATACAATTCCCAACAGTTCACTGGCACGAGCTCGAGTCGACTCCAGATGAGTACGAATCGACTCCGACTGAGAACAGACAGAAGAACAGAAAGGATCAACTCAGAACTTGTCAACGAGTCGACTCCTGAAGTGCACGAGTCGACTCCAATGTTCACCAAGTCGACTCCAGGGAAGTAAGAGTCGACTCCAAGCAGTCACAGGCAGAAAAGTCAGAGAGCAGTTTTCGGGTCTGAGATTCGAGTCGACTCCAGTGGAACGCGAGTCGACTCCGATGGTTGACAGGTCGACTCCAAAGAAAGCAAGAGTCGACTCTCAGCGGTACACAAAGAAAGTCAGAGACCATTTTATGGACTCTGAGATTCGAGTCGACTCCCGCAATACGCGAGTCGACTCCAAGACACCGCGACCCCAAGACAGACAGAAAACCAAGTTACTGCCTCTGAGATTCGAGTCGACTCCCAGACAGCTCGAGTCGACTCCAAGACAGCTTCACGTCAAAAGGCAGAAGACCATCTTTCGGAAACTGAGAGCCGAGTCGACTCCAAGGAAGTTCGAGTCGACTCCAAGACTGGACGAGCCAAAAGACAGAGGATCGGGAGTTCGGGCTCTGAGATTCGAGTCGACTCCCAGGACAGTCGAGTCGACTCGAGTGGACAAAATTCAAAATTGGATCCACGGACTTCAGTGGATGAGCCGACTCCAAAATTGCCAAGTCAGCTCCAGAAGTTGACGAGTCGACTCCAGGTCAAGACGAGTCGACTCCCAGTCGTGAAGGCAACTTTAATTCAAATTTGGAACAGTTGCCGAGTCGACTCCGGAAAAGCTTGAGTCGACTCCCGCTACAGCCGAGTCGACTCCTGATCGCGCGAGTCGACTCCAACCCACCAACGGTCATATTGTCAGGCTGCGCAGAGTGTTCAGAACGGGCAGAAAAAGCACTCTAACGGCTAGTTTCTGTGGGGGTTGGCTTAAATAGCCACAGAGGACTGTAGCAAGAGAAAGAACAACTATTTTCACTCCAACTAATCAAGCATTCAAGCTTTGCAACGTGCTCTTCAACGAAAAAGAGGAAGATCTGCATTTACTGCTTCCAACTACATCTTCCCAGCAATTAAAGCCTCCTTCTCCTGCATTCAAGTCGACTACTCTTTCAAGAGGAGACCAGAAGTTTAAGAAGCCATTCCTCATCTCCAATCTAAAAGCGTTTGAGGCTTCTTAACTTCATTTATTGTTCATATTGTTTTCATCTGCTTTTTGAGAAGCTCATTTTCTGTTTTCTTTCTACAACTTGTATTTACTTGGTTCAATCGGGGATTGAATCAAGGGGATTGAGGTTGGTTGGTGAGCCGAGTTAAAACCAACGTGTGTAAGGGTTCGATTGTGATCTCGGGAAAACAATCGGGGGTGGTTCTAGTCGGTGAGCCTGGGAAAACCGACCGAGTTCGTTGTGAGCTCGTAAAACAACAAGTTTGGTTGTGAGCTTGGAAAACAACTGGCTGTAATCCAAGGGAATTATAGTAAATTCCCAAGTGAGACTTGGGGAGTGGACGTAGGAGCAAGGGTTAGCTCCGAACCACTATAAAACTTGTGTTTGTGATTGATTGTCTCTCCTTCTTCTCATTTCATATTACTCACAGCACATAGTAATTAATTAAATAACTTGCAATAGTTTTTAATTAATCATCCATAACGTTTTAAATTATCTAAATTATTTTAAAACCCAATTCACCCCCCCTCTTGGGTTGTCTATCTGGGCAACAAGTGGTATCAGAGCCTAAACTCTTCCACCCAAGAGTAAAAGATCGAAATGACAACCCCATTTGGATCTTCCCACATTGAGGGTCAGTCCATCCAAAGACCCCCATTCTTTAATGGGTCTGACTACTCATATTGGAAGGCTCGGATGAGAATATTCATCCAAGCCCAAGACTATGAGATGTGGACTATTGTAGTAAATGGGCCATACATCCCATCCATATATGTAGATGGTGTCAAGGTACCCAAACTAGAAACGGATTGGGATGAACATGACATGAGGAAGGCACAACTAAACTCTAAAGCTATGAATGTGTTTTATTGTGCCTTAGATAGAAATGAATTCAATAGGGTCTCTACTTGCAACTCTGCAAAAGAGATTTGGGATAGACTTGAAGTGACCCATGAGGGCACAAATCAAGTTAAAGAATCCAAAATAAATATACTGGTTCATAAGTATGAACTATTTAGAATGGATTCTAATGAGACAATCACTAGCATGTTCACTAGGTTTACAGACATTGTCAATGGCCTAAAAAGCCTTGGCAAGAGCTATACTAACAGTGATCTTGTCAGGAAAATCCTTCGGTGTCTACCTAGGTCGTGGGAAGCTAAAGTGACGGCAATCCAAGAAGCCAAGGACTTGAACAAGTTACCACTAGAGGAGCTTCTTGGATCCCTAATGACGCACGAGCTAACCATGAAGCAACACAACGAGGAAGAGTCCTCCCATAAGAAAAAGGTAATAGCTCTAAAATCTACTTCATCTAACAAGGACTTATCTTGCAGTAGCAGCAGTGACGAAGAAGAGGATGAGGAAGATGATGGTGAGGCTCTTCTTGTTCGCAAGTTCAAGAGATTCATCAACCACAAGAAGTCCTATCATCAAAGGAGAGGCCCCTCAAATTTCTACCGCAAGGACAAAGGTAAGGAAAGGGAAAACGAGGGGATTGGGTGTTACGAGTGCAAGAAGCCGGGTCACATAAGAGCTGAATGCCCTTTACTGAAAAAGGGGAGCAAGTACAAAAAGAAGAAGGCTCTTGTCACGACTCTATCCGACTCCGACTCATCATCCTCTTCATCGGATGAGGAACAAGAGGAAAAGGCCAATCTCTGCTTCATGGCCAATGAAAGTGAGGTAACATCCGAATCACCTTTAGATTTTACTTTTGATGAGCTTTATGATGCTTTTAATGAATTAATGATAGAATATAAGGCAATAAATCTGAAGAATAAAGAACTAAAAATAGCTAATCAATCATACATACTTAAGTACGATAAATTAGTTAAGGATAAGGACTTAATCACCAAAGAAAATATGGAACTTAAGACAAGCAATAAACTTTTAACTCAAAAGACTAATACCTTAACTAAAGAAAATGAAAGGCTAAATAAAGAAACATTAGAACCCAAAAACCATAAACAAATCCTAAACAAGGATCTCACAAAAGAACTTAATGATCTAAAAGCAGAAAATCAAATACTAACTAAAGAACTTAACAAATACAAACCCTTAGTTGAAAAATTTACCTATAGTTCTGAAAAGTTAAACATGATACTTAATAGTCAACGAGCCATATTTAATAAAGCGGGGTTAGGATATAAACCAAGAAATAAACAAAAACTTCTTAGTAACTTCTTTGTTAAAGCTGGGGAAACTAAAACTAAGAAAATAACCTGCTTTTGTTGTGGAACTATCGGACATAAGGTAAATGTATGTGACTATAGGAAAAGTAAAACAAAAAGAAAAATAAAAAGGGTATGGGTTCCAAAAGGAACCAACTTGACTAACCATGAAGGACCCAAGAAAACTTGGGTACCTAAGATGACATGATTTGCTTGTGTAGGAGTGTCTTGCAGCCAAGGTCAACAAAAACTGCTGGTATTTGGATAGTGGCTGCTCAAGGCACATGACGGGTGATAAAGATCAATTCTTCACCCTCGAAGCTAAGAAGGGAGGTGCTGTGACTTTTGGAGACAACAACCAAGGTCACATCATTGGTATTGGTAAAGTTCAAATCACCCCTTCTACTTTTATAGATAATGTTAGATATGTTGATGGTCTTAAGCATAACTTGTTAAGCATTAGTCAATTATGTGATAAAGGATATGATGTTATGTTTAAACCATCACTATGCATTATAACAAATCCTAATGATAATAGTTTAGTTTTTAAAGGGATTAGGCGTGGAAATGTATATGTTGTAGACCTAGAAGATCTTGCAAAACATAACCAATGTTTAGTTGTTAATGAAACTAAAGAAAATGATGCTAGTTGGTTATGGCACCGTAAGTTAGGTCATGCAAGCATGGACACAATAACTAAACTAGTTAAAAGAGACTCCGTGATAGGTTTGCCAAAATTAAAATTTGAAAAGAACAAAATATGTGAAGCATGTCAATTTGGCAAACAATCTAGGAACTCATTTAAATCCATAAAATGTGTCTCTACTTCTAGACCTCTAGAATTATTACACATGGATCTATTCGGTCCAACTAGAACAACAAGCCTAGGTGGAAATAAATATGGTCTAGTCATTGTAGATGATTATTCTAGGTACACATGGGTCATGTTCCTAGCACATAAGGATCAAGCATTTTCTGTCTTTAAGAAATTCCATAAAGAAGTAACCAATGCTAGAGATAACTCAGTAATAGCTATTAGAAGTGACCATGGTACCGAATTCGAAAATCAGTCATTTGAGGAGTTTTGTAGTAAAAAGGGGATAACCCATAATTTTTCAGCACCTAGGACACCACAACAAAATGGAGTTGTGAAAAGGAAAAATAGAACATTAGAAGAAATGGCTAAAACTATGTTATGTAAAAGTAACCTCCCTAAGTACTTTTGGGGAGAAGCCATTAATACTTCTTGCCATATATTAAATAGAGTTTTGTTAAGACCCATTATAAAGAAAACACCTTATGAACTTTGGAAAAACAGAAAACCAAAAGTTAATTACTTTTATGTTTTTGGATGTAGGTATTTTGTTCATAATAATGGGAAAGATAATCTAGGTAAATTTGACTCTAAATCGGATGAAGGAATATTCTTAGGTTATTCTACAACTAGTAAAGCCTATAGAGTCTTTAATAAAAGAACCTTAGTTATAGAAGAATCTATACATGTTGTTTTTGATGACTCTAGTGACATCTCGTCTAGTAAGAAGATTAATTTTGATGATGATGTTGAAATACTTGAAGAAAAGATAGATGAGATGGGATTCCAAGATAATAATCAAAAGTTGATTGAAGGAGAATCATCAAGCCAAGAGGGTATTGTGGATCATGGGCTAACTAAAGCTTGGAGGTATACTCATGGGCATCCTAAGGAACTAATTCTAGATGATCCATCTCAACCCGTTAGGACTAGAGCATCCCTTAGAAATTTGAATAACCATCTAGCTTTTGTTTCATACTTTGAGCCCAAACATATAGAAGAAGCCGAAAATGATGTAAATTGGATAAATGCAATGCAAGAAGAACTAAACCAATTTACTAGAAACAAAGTGTGGAATCTAGTAGAGAGACCTTCTGAATATCCAATTATAGGTACTAAATGGATATATAAAAATAAGCTAGATGAAAATGGAATTGTTATAAGGAATAAGGCTAGACTAGTAGCAAAGGGTTATAATCAAGAAGAAGGCATAGATTTTGATGAAACCTTTGCTCCCGTAGCTAGACTTGAGGCTATTAGATTATTATTAGCATATGCATGCTCTAAGGACTTCAAACTATATCAAATGGATGTAAAAAGTGCTTTTTTAAATGGGTATATTAATGAGGAGGTATATGTAGAACAACCTCCTGGTTTTGAAAATCATCAATATCCCAATCATGTATATAAACTAAACAAAGCACTTTATGGTTTAAAACAAGCACCTAGAGCATGGTATGAGAGGCTTAGCAAATTCCTATTAGAACATGAATTCTCTAGGGGAAATGTAGATACAACATTATTTCTGAAAAAGCAAAATAAGGATATGTTATTAGTACAGATTTATGTTGATGATATCATTTTCGGTGCTACTAACAATCGCCTCTGCGAAGAGTTTGCTGATTTGATGCAGAGTGAGTTTGAGATGAGCATGATGGGAGAGCTGAACTACTTCCTCGGGCTTCAAATCAAACAGTCTGAAGGAGGCATCTTCATCAATCAAGCTAAATATATCAAGGAGATGCTCAAGAAGTTTGATATGGAGGGAAACAAATCAATCAGCACCCCCATGAGCTCATCATGCAAATTAGACCAAGATGAATCAGGTAAATCTGTAGATCAAAAACTTTATAGAGGTATGATAGGATCTTTACTGTATCTTACTGCAAGTAGACCTGATATTATGTTTAGTGTGTGCATGTGTGCTAGATATCAGGCTAATCCTAAAGAAACACACCTAGCTGCAGTTAAGAGAATTTTTAAATACTTAATAGGAACTAAGAACATAGGGCTATGGTACTCTAAAGAATCTAGCCTAAACTTAATAGGATACACAGATTCAGACTTCGCTGGATGTAAGCTTGATAGAAAAAGTACCAGCGGGTCGTGTCAATTTCTAGGAGAAAACCTTATCTCATGGTTTAGCAAGAAACAAAACTCGGTTGCATTATCCACTGCAGAAGCTGAATATGTTGCAGCCGGGAGTTGTTGTGCTCAAATCTTATGGATTAAACAACAGTTAGAAGATTATGGCATTAAACAAGATAAAATTTCCATTAATTGTGATAATACAAGTGCCATAAATCTAACTAAAAATCCAATTCAACATTCAAGAACTAAACACATTGAGATAAGACATCACTTCATAAGAGATCATGTATTGAATGGTGATGTGACACTCCAATTTGTTTGTACTGATAATCAATTAGCAGATATTTTTACAAAACCCCTAAGTGAAGAGAGGTTTAGTGTGCTTAGGAGGGGATTAGGAGTGATTGATCCATCCTAGTGGTAGTTTCCACTAGATTCATTGATTTTGATGATTACAATGTGGTTAAAATAGAGTTCCTTTTCAATTATCATCAAATCAGATCTTAATTAGGTGATTTTTCCTCATTTGGCACGATTATAGCATGATTTTTAGGTGCGTGCCAAGGTTAGAGACGACTCGAGTAAGTTACAGAGCTGGCTCCTAAGGGGGAGTCGACTCGCGCATTGGCGGGAGTCGACTCGCAAAGATGGCAGCAGAGGGGGAGTCGACTCGCATATTGTCGGGAGTCGACTCGAGGCCTACAGGCGCATAAGGAGAGTCGACTCGCGCATATTCTGGAGTCGACTCGAGGTCGAGTCGACTCGCGACTCAGTGGAGTCGACTCGCAGTCGGGATCCGACTTTTTAACCCTAGGTTTGTCGTTTTGAAAACACTTTTCTCTCAAGCCGCCACTGTTCAAAAAGCCCTAGAGCCGACTCCTAGGTCGTCCCCGATCGTCTCCAACCCTTTTTCCGTCGATTTTTCACCGGTTCTTAGGGTTTTCGTCCGTTCCTAGGTCGTCTCCGGTCCGTCCCAAGCTTCCTCCGTCGACCCTTCTCCGTCCTTTAGGTTCTTCATTCCATTTTAGGTCAAAATGCCACGTAAGACCGTGGTTAGGAAGAGGTCCCGTCCCGAGGCCGGTCCCGAGCGGCGCTCCAAGGCGCGGCACGATCCCGCGAGGCAACCACCTCCGGCTCGTTCCCCGCCTAGGGCGGTTCCCGCGAGGCCATTGGCCGGAAAGGTCGTCTCCACCGGGAGGTATGTCGATTTCGACTTCCTCTCCCGGGAAGGGTTCACCATAGGTGAAAGACTTAGGGTCCAGGGCTTAGAGTTCTTCCTTACATTGGACCTCCCCACATATCCAGGGCTCGTTAGAGAGTTTTACGGTACCGTCCATCGGGGAGATGGGGGTATCGAGGGCACAGTAGCCGGTGTCCCTGTGTTTGTCACGGAGGATCTTATTGGCCACATCCTCCACCTTCCACTAGTAGGGGTGGCTCCCACACATCCCGAGGACAGAGTTGAGGCCCTTACGGCCGTTCTCGGGCATCCACCCCAGTCACCCGTAGACGAGGTATCCGCCAGCTCACTACCGATTGAGATGCGGATCCTCTTGAGTATACTGTCTAGGTCCATCTTCCCTAAGACAGGGAGATTTGATTTTGTAAATGAGAGGGACCTAGCTCTTATGTTCTATATGCTTCATGACGCCCCAATCAACTTCCCTAAACTCATATATCGATACATGTGTGAGCCCCTAGATAGACCTAGGCTCACCCTCCCATATGGCATGATATTCACCCTTCTGTTTAGGGAGTACGAGGTTCCCATTCCTGAGGGGGAGCCCTTTCGCGCTTTGCGATGGACTGATCGCACGCGTGCGGGGACCCTACACAGGATGGGGTTTCGGAAGAGAGAGGGGGTATGGGTTAGGAAGTCTACCCTCACCGCTCAGACCACCAGACCTTCACCCAGTCCTGAGCCCGATTCAGACTACCCAGACCTTCCAGACCATCCAGACCTTCCATCCACTCCTCCTGCTCCTACCACCTCCGCCGGACCTTCCTCCTCGGCACCACCCTCTATGGCGGTCCGGATTGATCCTGAGCAGCTCCGGGAGCTGCGACAGGAGATAGGCAGAGAGGTGAGGGATGAGCTGCTTCGGGAGCTCCGAGGTGCGGTGCCTGCTCCCACTCCTGCACCCGTATCTTCTCAGTTGGTCCCTTCCTTGACAGCCGTGACTGACATGACGGCTCATGTACGAAAAGAGATCTACAATGTCCGGAGTTTGGTCCAGGCCCAGTTCCAGAGCATGAGTGAGGTCACGAGCACCACTCGACAGATGCGAGAGGACATAGGTCGTGACATGCACACCACCACCGAGGGGGCCGAGCGCTTGTCGAATGTACTCATCGACAAGCTGGACGCACTTCAGACGTCAGTGACTGGGCTTCAGACGTCGGTGACTGAGCTCTCCACTACACATAGCAGAGCCACTACGTCTATTATCACGCAGCTCGGACATGTTACAGATGCAGTCACCCTCCTCATGGAGCAGAGCCGATTGAGAGGAGGAGCACCATCCTCGAGAGGAGGAGCCACATCCTCGAGAGGAGGAGCCACCTCATCGAGAGGGGGAGATACATCCTCGAGGGGGGGATCTTCATCCTCGAGGAGACCATAGATGTTCTTTTTGTTTTGTTTTGTATTGTTTTGCTTTACTTATTGTATGCTCAAATGTATTCACATTCATATCAATACAATGAGTAGACATCTTATCTTCATTTCTGTGCCATTTGATGATTGGTTGTGCCATTTGTCCCATTGATTGTGTGTGATTACCTCCTTTTTGATATGATGACAAAAAGGGGGAGAAATATGTATAAAATATGTAAAAGGGGAGAAACATGGATAAAATATGTAAAAGAAATCAATAAAAAGATAAACTCTTAAAAACACACACAAATTTGTTCTAAGTGGATTCGGTATCTCGAGGCTCATTATCTCTCTTTTGGGGCTCCTAATGGAGTAATCTCCAGAATCTATTCAAGGGATATTCGGAGATTAGCTGAATCCTACTCATGAACAAATTGACAGATTTTCCCTCTAAAAACCAAAAAATTCAGTTCAAAAACTTCTAAGCATTAAAAGGAAATTCAGAGAATCAAAACATAGTTGGATGCATATGTTGAGGGGGAGAATCTGAATTTTAATCAAACTAAATCATTAATGACATATAAGCCAAACAATTGATTGCATAATATGAAGGCTTATATAATTCCAAATGAAAGGGGGAGCTTTAACTCTGAAATTTAATGTTTCACTTCTTTCAAGCTTGGATAAATTGAATTACCAGACATTTGAATTCATTTATGGATTTTATTTCATTATTTATTGAGCAATTCATTTTACATATACTCAATGTTTTGTCATCATCAAAAAGGGGGAGATTGTGGAGTGATTGATTAAAACCCCATTTGATTTTGATGAGCTCAAAGCATTTGAGTATATCTTTTAATTACTAATGAATTCAATTGAGTGTTTCAGTGAAAATCCTGTCTAAGTGTCCCAAGACTTGGTTCATAATTGTTGGATAAGTTAAGGAGTCTGTTTGAACCAATGTCTGAGACTCGAGTCGACTCCCGAGTATCACGAGTCGACTCCAAGCGTATCAAGTTCACTGGCACGAGCTCGAGTCGACTCCAGATGAGTACGAGTCGACTCCGACTGAGAACAGACAGAAGAACAGAAAGGATCAACTCAGAACCTGTCAACGAGTCGACTCCTGAAGTGCGCGAGTCGACTCCAATGTTCACCAAGTCGACTCCAGGGAAGTAAGAGTCGACTCCAAGCAGTCACAGGCAGAAAAGTCAGAGAGCAGTTTTCGGGTCTGAGATTCGAGTCGACTCCAGTGGAACGCGAGTCGACTCCGATGGTTGACAGGTCGACTCCAAAGAAAGCAAGAGTCGACTCTCAGCGGTACACAAAGAAAGTTAGAGACCATTTTATGGACTCTGAGATTCGAGTCGACTCCCGCAATACGCGAGTCGACTCCAAGACACCGCGACCCCAAGACAGACAGAAAACCAAGTTACTGCCTCTGAGATTCAAGTCGACTCCCAGACAGCTCGAGTCGACTCCAAGACAGCTTCACGTCAAAAGGCAGAAGACCATCTTTCGGAAACTGAGAGCCGAGTCGACTCCAAGGAAGTTCGAGTCGACTCCAAGACTGGACGAGCCAAAAGACAGAGGATCGGGAGTTCGGGCTCTGAGATTCGAGTCGACTCCCAGGACAGTCGAGTCGACTCGAGTGGACAAAATTCAAAATTGGATCCACGGACTTCAGTGGATGAGCCGACTCCAAAATTGCCAAGTCAGCTCCAGAAGTTGACGAGTCGACTCCAGGTCAAGACGAGTCGACTCCCAGTCGTGAAGGCAACTTTAATTCAAATTTGGAACAGTTGCCGAGTCGACTCCGGAAAAGCTTGAGTCGACTCCCGCTACAGCCGAGTCGACTCCTGATCGCGCGAGTCGACTCCAACCCACCAACGGTCATATTGTCAGGCTGCGCAGAGTGTTCAGAACGGGCAGAAAAAGCACTCTAACGGCTAGTTTCCGTGGGGGTTGGCTTAAATAGCCACAGAGGACTGTAGCAAGAGAAAGAACAACTATTTTCACTCCAACTAATCAAGCATTCAAGCTCTGCAACGTGCTCTTCAACGAAAAAGAGGAAGATCTGCATTTACTGCTTCCAACTACATCTTCCCAGCAATTAAAGCCTCCTTCTCCTGCATTCAAGTCGACTACTCTTTCAAGAGGAGACCAGAAGTTTAAGAAGCCATTCCTCATCTCCAATCTAAAAGCGTTTGAGGCTTCTTAACTTCATTTATTGTTCATATTGTTTTCATCTGCTTTTTGAGAAGCTCATTTTCTGTTTTCTTTCTACAACTTGTATTTACTTGGTTCAATCGGAGATTGAATCAAGGGGATTGAGGTTGGTTGGTGAGCCGAGTTAAAACCAACGTGTGTAAGGGTTCGATTGTGATCCCGGAAAAACAATCGGGGGTGGTTCTAGTCGGTGAGCCTGGGAAAACCGACCGAGTTCGTTGTGAGCTCGTAAAACAACAAGTTTGGTTGTGAGCTTGGAAAACAACCGGCTGTAATCCAAGGGGATTATAGTGAATTCCCAAGTGAGACTTGGGGAGTGGACGTAGGAGCAAGGGTTAGCTCCGAACCACTATAAAACTTGTGTTTGTGATTGATTGTCTCTCCTTCTTCTCATTTCATATTACTCACAGCACATAGTAATTAATTAAATAACTTGCAATAGTTTTTAATTAATCATCCATAACGTTTTAAATTATCTAAATTATTTTAAAACCCAATTCACCCCCCCTCTTGGGTTGTCTATCTGGGCAATATTGTTAGAGAACAAGGGTATTGAGCGTGACCAAGACCAGAAGTCACTTGGATGTCTATCCACTCGTCAGTGACTTGCTTGATGTTGCAGTAGTATGACTGGTTCTTTGACCTGCGGTGCTTCGGCTATTCACAGTGAGGTTATTGTAGTTTGACTGCACATATACATGGTCTCTAGTCATATGGGTCCTTGTTGTGTAGATTGGCTGCAGTAAGTTCACTGTAGGAGTAGGGTATGCACTTACATGGAATCTATCAACCTTGATAGATGAGGAGTGATTCTATGTGATTTATTAGACTGAGTTCTAAGACCTTGGCCAGGGCAGAATATATAGTGGAAAAGAGTTTTCTACTCTCGAACTCAAGTCGAATAAATCTAGACATATGACAGACGACGGGGTTTGACGAGTTATCCATGACCTCCGGTCTGTAGGGATCCACGATAGAAGGACTGTATCATACGATAACTGCACCTAGAGGTTCATCATTCTATTATGCTGGGTAGCCACTACATACTGCTAGGTGTCACTGGTGGATGGTGAGACTCACAGGGATCATCTCGATGGTCGATAATCCCTAGTAAGTTGAGTTGGAATTGTTTCAACCCATTGAAAGGAGTTTTCAATGATATTGTCATAGAGATCGCAATATATCTCACTACCAGTCAGAATAGAACCTATGGGGTCACACACATTAGAGGTATTGACCGATCTGATGGTTGAATGTGATTAGGAATCACAAATAATCAATTAGATTGATAAATGGATAACCCGCTAAGAGTTAGTGGTTAGAAGAAGGAATAATTGCAATCGGATTGCAATTTAATTTAATTAATTGGATTTAATTAATTGGACTTGATCACGAGTCCTACTTGGAGTAGGATTCATGGAAAAAAGATGCACCCAAATCTCGAGTCACGTCCCGACCTAATTGGATTAGGATTTCAAATTAAATTAGAATCCTATTTGGAATAGGATTTCTAAAGTTCTAATTGTCTTAGGGCTGAAATTTAATAAGTCCTAATTAGATTAGGATTATTTTAAGTCCTAATTAATTTTAAATTTAATCTAATTAATTTCATGACTCCTAATTGGATTAGGATTGAAGAGTTCAATAGAGTTATGGTTCAATTAAATCCTAATTAGATTAGGATTTGGAGGAAATTGAAATGGGTGCATATAAATCCTATTTTGACTAGGATTGGACTCATGCAATAGACCCAAATTAAAAATACCCTTTAATTTATTTAAATGGCAGATTTAGATAGATTTGAGGGAGGGGCCCACGCCCCTCCCTTTGGGGTGTGCGTGGAGAAAGAAGGAGGGGCATACACCCCTCCTAGCTATTCAAATAATGGGATAAGGATGAGTTCCTAAAAAATAGGAACTCATCTTTATCCATTAGTGCTTCAAAAAGAGGAGGGATTTCGGCCCCTCCTCTCAGGCTTTCTCTAGGCATTTTGGCAGCACCCCTCCTCCCCTCATTCCTCCTTCCAGCCGCAAGAGAAAAGGGAGAAAAAGAAAGGGTGGGGTGGCCTTCTTCTTCCTCTTCCTTGGGTCCAGCGTAGGAGAAAAAGAAAAGGCTGCGAAGAGCCTTTGTTTCTTCTTCCTTGGCATTTCCTTCTTCTTCCTCCTCTCAAGTCAATCAAAGGTTGATTCAAAGGAGAGGACCTCAGCCATCTAAAGCCATCTCTGCAAGGGAGCTAGCACCCCGGGGAGATCCAAAGGCTTCGATCGACTCACTACCTCGTGTGGATACCCGTAGAGGCCGGACATGTGTGCGGCTTCCATCGAACATTCAACAAATCCACGTAAATCAGATTTGCGGAGACCATCTACCCGCACAAGGTGAAGATCTGATCTTCTTATTGATTTTTAAATGGTTTAAAATAATTTAATTCTAATCTATCTACAAACGAAAGGTTTTAAAATACATTCATGCGATGAACGGATCCCGCATAGATTTTTCCGCTGCAATCTGAAAATTATTTCAAAATTTTTATGGCATATGTGGGATGCTAACAATATTTTGGGGATAAAGGTCTACAGAGATAGATCTAAAAAGATGCTTGGCCTATCATAGAAGATGTACATAGAGGAAGTGCTGAAAAGGTTCAGCATGAAAAACTCTAAAAGGGGTCTCTTACCCCTAAGGCATGGAATTCATCTCTCTAAGAAGATGTGCCCCAACACATCTGAAGAGATTCAACGCATGAGCAAGATCCCTTATGCATCAGCAATAGGGAGCCTCATGTATGCCATGCTATGTACACGACCTGATATAGCCCTAGCTGTGAGTGTCACAAGCAGATATCAGTCGAATCTAGGTGAAGAACACTGGACAGTTGTGAAGAATATTCTTAAGTACTTGAGAAGAACTAAAGATTTATTCCTGGTCTTTGGAGGATCATCAGAGTTAAAGGTAGAAGGGTACACAGATTCAAACTTCATGACTGATGTCGATGATAGAAAGTCAACATCTGGATATATGTTCTTGTGCAACGGTGGTATGGTGAATTGGAAAAGTTCTAAACAACCGATCATTGCTGATTCTACTATGGAAGCTGAATACACCGCCGCCTCTGAAGCTGCTAAAGAAGGCTTTTGGTTCAAGAAATTCATTGCAGAGTTGGACGTGATGATATCAGATGCCATAACACTCTACTGCGATAATAATGGCGCCATAGCTCTTGCTAAGGAGCCAAGGTCTCATCAGAAGTCCAAGCACATAGAGCGGCGCTTCCACCTCATACGCGACTATGTTGAGAAGAAGTATGTCGAAGTATAGAGAGTAGACTCCACGGACAACGTGGCAGACCCATTCACTAAGCAGCTGAGTCAGTAAAAGACTAAAGCCCACCTTGAGAAGATGGGACTAAGATATATGACCAATTGGCTTTAGTGCAAGTGGGAGATTGTTAGATGTATACCCTAAAAGCCAATCTGGCTGACACATTGTTAATTCTAGAAACATAATTTTGTACTTGACTATTTATTATTGAATAAATAAAAGACATCTTTTTATTCATATTGTTTATGTGTCTATGAATCGTCCAAGAATTAATATAATGATGATGCATATTCTTAAGAATCAAGAATTTGAGCCATGCATCATTGGTGATTAATTTCTGAATGCTCCTGATCAATGGATCATCACGAGGACGGTGATCGATCCGATCAGTGCACACATTGCTTTCCTTATGGATGGACGAGACTCGAGTCCACAGTGTGGCGACACTGAAGTAATAGTGCAGGTGCTTGTTAAGAACAAGGGTACTGAGCGTGACCAAGATAAGAAGTCACTTGGATGTTTATCCACTCGTCAGTGACTTGCTTGATGTTGCAGTAGTGTGACTGGTCCTTTGACCTGCGATGCTTCGGCTACTCACAGTGAGGTTATTGTAGTTTGATTGCACATATACATGGTCTCTAGCCATATTGTAGATTGGCTGCAGTAGGTTCACTGTAGGAGTAGGGTATGCACCTATAAGGAATCTATCGACCTTGATAGATAAGGAGATCCTATGTGATTTATAAGACTGAGTTCGTAAGATCTCGGCCAGGGTAGATTGTATAGTGGAGAAAGAGTTTTCTACTCTCGAGCTTAAGTCGAATAAATCTTGACATATGACAGACGATGGGGTTTGACGAGTTGTTCATGACCTCCGTCCTGTAGAGATCCACGATAGTAGGATTGTATCATACGATAACTGCACCTAGAGGTTCATCATTCTATTCTGCTGGGTAGCCACTACATGCTGCTAGGTGTCACTGGTGGATGGTGGGACTCACAGGGATTATTTCGATGATCGATAAACCCTAATGAGTAGAGTTGGAATCGTTCCGACCCATTGAAAGAAGTTTTCAATGATATTGTGATAGAGATCACAATATATCTCACTACCAGTCAGAATAGAACCTATGGGGTCACACACACTAGAGGCATTGACCAATCCGATGGTTGAATCGTGATTAGAAATCACAAGTAATCAATTCGAATGATAATCAGTTGAAGAAGGAACAATGGGATTAATTAATTGGACTTAAAAACAAATCCTACTTAGAGTAGGATTCCTGCAGTCCTAATTAGATTAGGACTGGGAGCCCTATTTGGAGTAGGACTGGGATTCCTACTTGGAGTAGGATTCCTACAATCCTAATTAGATTAGGAGTTTTGAATTAAATTTGGATTTCTACTTGGAGTAAGATTCCCAGAGTCCTAATCGGATTAGGACTTCGGATTCAAATTAGAGTCCTAATTGGATTAGAACTAAAATTAAATAAGTCCTAATTGGATTAGGATTTCTTAAGTCCTAATTAATTATTAATCTAATAAATTATGATGACTCCTAATTTGATTAGGATTGAAGGATTCAATTGAGTCATGGTTCAATCAAATCCTAATTAGATTAGGATTTGAAGGGAAAGCAAATAGGTGCACCTAATCCTTTTTGGAAGAGGACTAGACCACCTTACATTAGACCCCACGCCCTAGTTGATTGGATCAACTAGGGCATGCGTGATGAGGAGAACCCCCTCCCTTGGCCGAAATCAAAGAGAAAAGAAGAGGGGCGTGCACCCCTCTTCATGGCTCCAAAACAACCATTGAGGCCATATCAAATTAGAAATGCAAATTAACTCGATACATCATTGATAAATGGCACACCCTTGATACACTCATGATACATTAGGACTATATGGTCAAAACCACTCTCAAGAATTGATAAACGAGATAAAATTTGTAATAGAGAATGGTAGAAAGCTCAAGAATCCATTTTGGCAAAGTTTTATGTTAAAAATACCTAAAAGGGCAATTCGGTAATTTCCACTGTTAAGAGTATGAAACTCTATTGTGCCATGCATCGTAATTTGCTTGGAATATCATATTGTTGTTTCAATGTGCATAACTAACCTTCAAAGTGCAGAAAAACATGGTTAGAGTCGACCCCAATTAGTTTGGAGTCGACCCCGATACATTTGGCACGCCTTGGAACGAAGTGGCACGCCTTTGGAACACTTGGCACAGAGTAGGAGTCAACCCCAGAAGAGATGGAGTCGACCCTAGCACGTTTTAGAAACATTCTGGCACATTCTAGCACTTATGGCATGGATGAACAGCACTTGGGTCGACCCAAGTGAAAGTTGAGTCGACCCCATCTTCAAGCTTCAAGAAAACAAGTCTCTGGAATCTCTGAGAGGGTCGACCCCAATGGAACTTGAGTCGACCCAACCTTGAGTCGACCCAAAAAGAGTTGAGTCGACCCAAGTGAAGGAAGGCTGAAATACAAGGTTCTGTATTTTCTGAGAGGGCCGACCCAAGAAAAGCTTGAGCTGACCCAAGTCTGATGAACAGTGGTTTGGGTCGACCCCAGAAATATTTGGGTCGACCCAAGCACGGGCAGAAACATAACGGCTAGTTGTGCAGAAGTACTTTTTGGACTCCCAACGGCTATAAATGGCTAGTTTCTTTAATCCAATGGTCAGGAAGGACTATTTGGAGGTTGGAGAAGTATTTAAGAGGGAGTATTCATCAGAGGAAGAAAGCTTTGGAAAATACATCAAGTGCATTCAAGAGAGAACCCTAGCAAGGCAAGCTTCATTCAATTGCTTCATTCAAAGAGCCAAAAGGAAGTGGTTGAGCAGATTCCAAGAGACATTAAGAGCTCCACCAACCCTTGAAGAGTGAAGCAATCTTGACAAAGAAGAGAAGAGCCTTATTAAAGGGATAACTATATTCTAAACTCTTTTTTGTAGCTCATAATTGTTTTATTTGCTCATTTAGGAGCTTTAGTTCCTTGTTCTTTATTCTTGTTGTAAGGTTTGTTGGTAAGCCCGTAAAACCAACATTGTAGGTTGTTGGTAAGCCCGTATGTGGAGTGATTGATTATAACCCTATTTGATTTTGATGAACTCAAAGCATTTGAGTATATCTTATGTTGTACTAATGAATTCAATCTAGTGTTTCAGTCAAATACTTGTAAATTTATGGTTAAGTGTCTCTAGATTTGGTTCAATACATTTTAGATAAGTAAAGAACTCAATTTGAACCAAAGTCTGAGACTCGAGTCGACTCCGGAAGATTACGAGTCGACTCCAAGCGTATCAGAAGCACTGGCACAGGCTCGAGTCGACTCCTGTACATTACGAGTCGACTCCGACTGAGAACAGACAGACAGACAGAAAGATCCAACTCAAAACCTGTCAATGAGTCGACTCCGATACTGCCGAGTCGACTCCAGGGTAGTACGAGTCGACTCCAGAGAGTTACAGACAGAAAGACAGAGAAGTTATTTTGGACCCTGAGAGCCGAGTCGACTCCTGAGGAACTCAAGTCGACTCCGATGGTTGGCAGGTCGACTCCAAAGGAAGCGAGAGTCGACTCCCAGTGTGATACAAGGCAAAAGTCAGAGAGCAACTTTCGGACACTGAGAGCCGAGTCGACTCCCGCAAAGTCCGAGTCGACTCCAAGACAGCGCGACCCCAAAAAGACAGAAGACAGTATTTTCATCTCTGAGAGGCGAGTCGACTCCAAGACAGTTCGAGTCGACTCCAAGACAGCGCTACCCCAAAAAGACAGAAGACTGTTCTTCGGATACTGAGAGCCGAGTCGACTCCGAAATAGTTCGAGTCGACTCCAGGACGGCACGAGTCAAAAGACAGAAGATCGGAAGTTCGGACTCTGAGCGCCGAGTCGACTCCCAGAATTTTCGAGTCGACTCGAGTGAGCAAACTTGAAAAATGCATCCCTGGTTTCCTAACGTCGAGTCGTCTCCAAAAGTGCCAGGTCAGCTCCAGACTTTGGGGAGTCGACTCCGAGTTAAGTCGAGTCGACTCCCAGTCGAGACAGCACTTTAATTCAAATCCGGAACAGTTGCCGAGCCGTCTTCAGAAAAGCACGAGTCGACTCTTGCAGCAGCCGAGTCGACTCCAGATCGCGCGAGTCGACTCCGATCCCAACGAAAACATTGTCAGGATGTGCAGAATGTGCAGAACGGCTAGAAGATTGTGTCTAACGGCTAGCTTCCGTGGGAAATGGCTTAAATAGCCACAGAGAACTGTAGCAAGGTAGAGAAGTGACATTCCATTCAAAGAAAACAAAGAATCTTCACCTACCAAAGGATTTCAAAGGAGAAGAAGGAAGAGAGGCATTAAACTCCATCCAACCAACTCTTTCCAGTATTAAAGAAGTCTCCTTCAGTCATCAAGTCTTCGAGACACTCAAGAGGAGACCCCGAGTTCGAGAAGCCCTCCTCTACATCTTCATAAATTTGTTTGAGGGCTCTTAACTTCTCTCTTATTTATATCGCTGAATATCTGCTTGTTTAGAAGCTGTATTTTTCTGTTTGTTTTTCAATCCATTTGGTCCTTACTTGATTCAATCAGGGAATTGAATCAAGGGTGTAAAGGTTTGTTGGTGAGCCTAGGTTGAAACCAACGTGTAAGGGTTTGATTGTGATCCCGGAAAAACAATCGGGTGGTTCTAGTCGGTGAGCCTGGGAAAACCGACCGAGTTCGTTGTGATCTCGTAAAACAACAAGTTAGGTTGTGAGCTTGTAAAACAACCGGCTGTAATCCGGGGGGTTATAGTGAATTCCCAAGTGAGGCTTGGGGAGTGGACGTAGGAGCAAGGGTTAGCTCCGAACCACTATAAAATTATTGTGTTTGTGATTGCTTTGTTGTCTCTTACTTTCATTTCATTCACTGCACATAGCATCTAATTAATCAACTTGCAAAAAGTATTAATTAGTTATTCACAAACCATTTATTGCAATAATTATTTTAAAATCTGAGGATGATAGTGTTATTTTGATGATTAACAAGTAATTATCTAGAGTATGTTATAAGTTAAATTGATACTTCATTTATAAGTTCATTACTCTCAGTATATTTGTGTGATTGATAATAGATACATGCTTTGTTCATTTGAATGAATCTAACCTTGAGAATGCAGCAAAGTGTGGATTGAGTCGACCCAAAGATTGTTTGAGTCGACCCCGGCACATCAAGAAATCATTTGGCACACTCCTGCAAAAATGGCACAGATGAACAGTTGGTTGGGTCGACCCAAGGTATGCATGAGTCGACCCAAACTTCAAGAACCTCAAAACATGAAGGAAATATGTTCTCTGGATTTACTGAGAGGGTCGACCCAAATAGTGGTTGAGTCGACCCAAGCTTGAGTCGACCCAAACTCTGAGAGGGTCGACCCAAAGGCAAGACAGAAAGACAGACAGAAAATGGTTCTCTGAAATTACTGAGAGGGTCGACCCAAGAAGAAGTTGAGTCGACCCAAGTGAACTTTGAGTCGACCCAAAGAAAGGATGGGTCGACCCAAGTGAAGGAAGGCTGAAATCAAAGTTTCTGTGTTCTCTGAGAGGGTCGACCCAAGGAATGTTTGAGTCGACCCAAGGCAAAGTTGGGTCGACCCAAGGACAGGTTGAGCCGACCCAAACACGGGCTGAACAGTAACGGCTAGTTCTGCAGATGTACTTTTTGTCCTTCCCAAGGTCAGTAACGGCTAGTTTTTGAATTCTAACCATTGGGGCTTGACCAAAGAAGGTGGGAAGCTATTTAAAGGGGCACTATTCATCAGAGAGAACAACTTTTGAAAGGAATATCAAAGAGTACTCAAGAACACAAAAGTGCCCTAATCTTCTTCATCAAGAGCTTCATTCAAGAATCAAAGAAAGGGATTGAGCAGATTCAAAGAGGCATCAAGAGCTCCATCCCCCCTTGAAGAGTGAAGCATCCTTGACAAAGAAGAGCAAAGCCACTTCAAAGCGATAAATACTTTCTAACTCTTTTTTGTAGTTTATATTGTTTCATATGCTCATTTAGGAGTTTGAATCTTTTCTTTTTGTTTGTCAAACACTTTGTAAAGGTTCGTTGGTTAGCCCGCAAAACCAACAAAGGTTTTTGGTGAACCCGGAAAACCAAAGTGTAAAGGTTCGTTGGTGAGCCCGCAAAACCAACAAAGGTTTTTGGTGAACCCAAAAAACCAAAGTGTATAGGTTCGTTGGTGAGCCCGTAAAACCAACAAAGGTTTTTGGATTGTGAGCCCAGAAAACAATCCAACTGTAATCTGCGGGATTATAGTGAATTCCCAAGGGGACGCTTGGGGAGTGGACGTAGGTGCTAAGGAGAGCACCGAACCACTATATATTGTTGTGTTTGTGTTGTGCTTGTGCTTACGTTTATTCTTGCATCATCTTCTATCTTTGCACTAGTTTAAATCAGTCAAATAGTTTAAGAAAGCATCCACCGCACTTAATTAAGAAAACAGTTAAAGCACCAAAATTTAGAAGAAACCAATTCACCCCCCCCTCTTGGCTTGTCACCTTGGGCAACAAGTGGTATCAGAGCAAGGTGCTCTAATAGTACTCATTGATCTCACAATCAAGAGTTAAAGATCATGACAACCCAAGTGGGATGTGCAATGAGTGAGGGGCAATCCACAAATAGACCACCTCTATTTAATGGCACAAACTACACATATTGGAAAGCTAGAATGAGGATATTCATTCAAGCTTCGGACTATGAACTGTGGCAAATCATCACTAGAGGACCTCACACACCCACACTTAACATAGAGGGCACTATCATACCCAAACCAGAAATGGATTGGAATGAAAATGATAGAAGATTAGCACAGTTAAATGCAAAAGCTGTAAATATACTTTACTGCTCTTTAGATGTAAGTGAATTTAATAGAATATCTACTTGCACCACTGCCAAAGAAATTTGGGATAGACTTGAGGTCACACATGAAGGGACCAATCAAGTTAAGGAGTCTAAGATAAACATATTAGTACACAAGTATGAACTGTTTAAAATGGAATCTACTGAGTCAATAACTGATATGTTTACTCGTTTCACTGACATTATAAATGGGCTTAAGAGTTTAGGAAAGTCTTATTCTAACTCTGATTTGGTGCGAAAAATTCTCAGGTCTCTACCAAGGAATTGGGAGGCCAAGGTAACCGCTATTCAAGAAGCAAAGGACCTCAACACACTGCAGTTAGAGGAGCTTCTAGGATCTCTCATGACCCATGAGTTGACAATGAGGCAAAACTCAGAAGATGAGGTCAAAAAAAGAAAGCCCATTGCCCTAAAGACTACCACCCCTAAACAACTAACTGAATCGGAAGATTCAGATGATGATGAAGAAATCGATGAAGAAGGGATGGCTGTGCTTGGGAGAAGATTCAGAAAATTCATGAGAGGTAAGAATAGGTTCCATAAAAAGAAACCCTTTCTTAAAGGTAATTCAAGCAAAGACAAGGGTAAGGACAAGGAAAAGGAAAAAGAGACTCTCATTTGCTATGAGTGTAACAAACCCGGGCATTATAAGATAGATTGCCCAGATTTGAAATGGATGGCAAGAAAGTTGAAAAAGAAGAATTTCATGGCCGATTGGAGTGAAAGTGAGGAATCAAGTTCGGAGGAGGAAGATCATCAAGAGACGGCCCAAATGTGTCATATGGCCAATGACGATGAGGTAGATTCTGAACTTGACTGTGATTTTACTGTGGATGAATTACATGATGCATTCTTAGAACTCATGGAAGAACATAAGAAAGTAATTAATAAAAATAAAGCTCTAAAAGAAGAAAATCAATCTCTCATTAAAGATAAGTTAAAATTGTCTCATAACTGTGAAACATTAAGTAGGAAACTTGCAAATGAAACCAAGAATCTAATTGCTGAAAATATCAAGCTAAAAGAAGATGCTGAAAAATATAAAACTTTGGTAGATAAATTTACTCTTAGTTCTACCAAATTAAATTTGATTCTTGATAGCCAAAAAGCTGTATATGATAGGGCCGGTTTAGGATATAGAACAAATAGGAAACAAAAATTATTAAAGAATATTTTTGTAAAAGCTAAAAGTGAAAATATTACTTGTTATTGTTGCAATAAGTTAGGACATAGAGCATATGAATGTAACTTTAGAAAATCTAATCAAAACAAATTAAGTAATAATCAAAAGATTAAATTCAAGAAAGTTTGGGTTCCAAAAGGAACATGGAGCACTAACCCTAAAGGACCCAACTTAGTTTGGGTACCTAAAGTTTCTTCTTGATCTTGATTGCAGGTGTGTCTTGCAGCTGATAAAATGAAAAAACGATGGTATCTAGATAGCGGCTGTTCAAGACACATGATCGGTGACGAAGATCAATTTGTCACCTTGGAACCAAAGAAAGGTGGAGTAGTAACCTATGGAGACAATGGTAAAGGGTATATCATTGGAAAGGGTAAAATTTTCATTGCTCCATCTATTTTTATAGAAAATGTCTTATTAGTTAAGGGTTTGAAACATAACCTTCTTAGCATAAGTCAATTTTGTGATAAAGGGTTTAAAGTTACATTTGAAGCATCTGTATGCATAATCACTAATCCTAAAGATAATAGTATTGTACTTGTAGGACAAAGGCAAAGAAATATTTACTTAGTAGATCTTCATGAGTTAGGCAAGAAAAATGGTTTATGCTTAATTACTAATGAAGAAAAGAAAATTGAAACTAGTTGGCTTTGGCATCGAAGATTAGGACATGCTAGTATGGAATTAATATCAAAACTAGTTAAGAAGGAATTAATAAAGGATGTGCCAAAACTGATCTTTGAAAAGGACAAAATATGTGGACCATGTTCATTGGGAAAACAAACTAAGTCATCTTTCAAATCAAAGAATGTAGTATCAACAACTAGACCATTTGAACTCATACACATGGATTTATTTGGACCTACTAGAACTACAAGTCTAGGAGGAAAGAAATATGGACTAGTTATTGTTGATGACTTTTCGAGGTATACATGGGTTTCATTTTTGGCACATAAGAATGAAGCATTTTCAGAATTTTTGAAACTATATAATAATATCATAAATGAAAAGAAACTCACCTTAGTAGCAATTCGAAGTGATCATGGTACGGAATTTGAAAATCAACACTTTGAAGAATTTTGCACTAAAAATGGAATATCACATCAATTTTCAGCACCTAGAATGCCTCAACAAAATGGGGTTGTTGAAAGGAAAAATAGGACATTGGCAGAAATGGCACGCACAATGTTGTGTGAGTCAAGTCTTCCAAAGTACTTTTGGGCTGAAGCTATAAACACCTCTTGCCATATTCTGAATCGAGTTTTAATACGACCAATAACTAAGAAAACTCCTTATGAACTTTGGAAGAATAAGAAACCAACTGCTAAATATCTTAAAATTTTTGGATGTAGATGTTTTATCTTAAACAATGGCAAGGAGGATCTAAGTAAATTTGATGCCAAGTCAGATGAAGGTATCTTCTTAGGATACTCCACATCTAGCAGGGCATACAGAGTATTCAATAAAAGAACCTTAGTAGTGGAAGAGTCAGTCAATATTATATTTGATGAGTCTGATAGTGAGTCTACTAGGAAAGAAAATTTTGTTGATGATGATACAGAAATTATCGAATTTGAAAAGTTGAATATTGATGACGTGCCAAAACAAGATAAGGAAGATGATTGCGTGCCACCACAACCCCAAGACGTGCCAAAAGAATGGAGGTATGCACATGGACATCCTAAAGACTTAATCATTGGTGATCCATCTCAAGGGATAAGAACTCGATCATCTCTTAAAAATTTAAATGATTATCTTGCTTTTGTTTCACAATTAGAACCTAAGACTTATGAAGAAGCTGAAAAAGATACTAATTGGATAAATGCCATGCAAGAAGAATTAAATCAATTCAAAAGAAGTAATGTATGGACATTAACTGAAAGACCAAAGCATAATTCAGTAATTGGAACAAAATGGGTATTTAGAATAAATTAGATGAAAATGGATTAGTTATAAGAAATAAGGCTAGACTTGTAGCTAAGAGATACAATCAAGAAGAAGGAATAGATTTTGATGAAACATTTGCTCCCGTAGCTAGATTAGAGGCTATTAGATTACTTCTAGCATTTGCATGTTTCATGGATTTCAAATTATATCAAATGGATGTGAAGAGTGCATTCTTAAATGGTATTATTGAGGAGGAAGTATATGTAGAACAACCTCCAGAATTTGAGAATCATGAATTGCCAAATCATGTGTTTAAACTGCATAAGGCATTATATGGATTAAAGCAAGCACCTAGGGCTTGGTATGATCGTTTAAGTAAATTTCTGCTTGATAATGACTTTAGTAGAGGAAATGTAGATAAAACTCTATTTCTCAAAAGAAAGGACAAGAATCTGTTAGTGGTACAAATATATGTAGATGACATAATCTTTGGTGCCACTAATGATACTCTGTGCAAAGAATTTGCTGATTTAATGCATGGAGAATTTGAAATGAGTCTAATGGGAGAACTAAGCTTCTTTCTAGGTTTACAAATCAAACAAACTAAAGAAGGCATTTTCATTCATCAAACTAAGTATACAAAGGAAATACTAAAGAAGTTTGGGAATGAAAATCATAAGGGAGTAGGTACTCCAATGAATCCTACTAGTAAGCTAGACAAAGATGAAAAAGGGAAGAGCATTGATATTAAGCTCTATAGAGGACTAATTGGATCTTTGCTCTACTTTACTGCTAGTAGACCCGACATCGTATTTAGTGTAGGGATATGTGCTAGATACCAATCGGATCCTAAGGAGTCACATTTAAGTGCTGTTAAGAGAATCCTTAGATATTTAAGAGGAACTACCACTATTGGATTATGGTACTCGAGAGACTCCTGTCTAGATTTGCTTGCATATTCAGATGCTGATTTTGCCGGATGCAAATTAGATAGGAAGAGCACAAGTGGCACATGTCAATTCTTAGGAAATAACTTAGTATCATGGTTTAGTAAAAAGCAGAATTCAGTGGCACTGTCCACAGCTGAAGCTGAATATATAGCTGCTGGTAGTTGTTGTGCTCAAGTATTATGGCTTAAACAACAACTAGAGGACTATGGAGTTAAACTAGATAATATTCCTATTAAGTGTGATAATACTAGTGCTATCAATCTTACTAAAAATCCAGTTCAGCACTCTAAAGCCAAGCACATAGAAATAAGGTACCATTTTATTAGGGATCATGTGCAAAATGGAAATGTATGTATTGAGCATATATGCACTGAAAAACAATTAGCCGACATATTTACAAAACCATTGAGTGAAGATAGATTCTGCATGCTAAGGAGGGAATTAGGCATATGTGATCCTTTTTATTGAAGAGATATAAAAGGGAGCTAGTAGTCTCATGATACATTCCTCTAATTTCAAAAATCCCATGAAACATGAGTCAAATTTGTTATCTATAGATTTCCTACTCATGTATCATTGTCCCAAAGAGAATTTATAAGGATTGGAAGCAAGAAAAATTTTTAGAAGCAAAAAGGAAGAGAAAAGAAAATTTCTGCACTTGGGTCGGCCCAACCCAGAACATGGGTCGACCCAACGTTGAGTCGACCCAAGAAAAATTTTGAGTCGACCCAACGTCGGGACCCCATTGTTATAAGGGGGCCCGAGAGCATTTCTAGGGCACTATTTGGCCTTTGTCTTCTTCCGAAAAACCTACTCCCCACTCTCCAATCTCCACTAAACTCCTCCAAACAGTAGATTTCCTAAAGATCTTGGAGAAATGGGACCCAAACGAGCCATGGCCAAGAGATCCGGAAGAGTGACTCGGATCCAACGGGAGGAAAGGCAACCTACCGAGCCATCTCCCGTGTCTCCACGACGTGAGGCACGTGCGGAGGCCCCTCCTCCTCCTTCCCCCTCAGTGATTCTTGCTAGATTTGCGGGGAGGCCGGTTACAACGGGGAGAAGGATCCATTCCGAGTTTTTCAATCAAGAAGGGTTTCGGATTTGGGAATGGATCCAAAGACAAGGTTGGGAGTATCTTTGCTCCCAAGATGTGGTAATCTACCCCGGCTTGGTACAAGAGTTCTATGCCTTCCTCAAGACTGGATTGGGAGGGCTTGTTTCAGAAGTTAGAGGGGTTCGAATCAGAGTATCCGAGGAGAGCTTGAGTGAGCTACTTCATCTACCCTGCATAGGAGCCACTCCGGAAAGGCCAGAAAACAAAATGAGAGCTCTACAATTGATTATGGAAAATGAGAACTTCGATTTCTCCACAAAGGTAATAGCTAGTTCTCTTTCCGCAGAATTGAGATTACTGCTCAATATGATCAATAGGATTTTGTTTCCAAAGACCGGGAGATTCGATCTCATCACTGAGCGAGATCTAGCAGTGATGGAGTGTATGATTCGAGGGATGCCCCTAAATCTTCCGGCTATAATATTGAGACAGATGAAGAAGGTAATGTGCAGCAACAGGGTATCACTACCTTATGGTATGATACTCACCTTGATATTTAGACAGCACGGTTTACCTCTCGAGGAGGAGGCATCCAAGAGTCTGCATCACACTGACACGTACACTGCACGAACACTTATACGCATGGGATATGAGAAAGTGAACGGGCAGTGGATTCACACAGGTGCAGGCATTCAGGGTGAGGCACCAGAGGGAGATGCACCAGAGGATGAGGATGAGGAGCATATGGATCATCCTACTGCACCCTCCGAGGCTGGACCATCATCATCCGTTCCTCCGACAGATACGGATGACTTCTGGAGCAGGATGACTGAGCTCATGTCAGCTCAGGCGAGGACTATCACTGACGGGCTGACGAGCCGATTGGACGCCCGGTTGGATGTCATGTCTGCTGAGATCAGTGATCTGAGGCAGCAGATTGGAGCACTCCGGAGAGAGAGAGAGACACATGGACCATCTGTGCCACAGGCTGCTGAGTCAGAGATATCGGCACAGAGTCATCCAGCTCGTCGTGCTCCACGCCAGACACAGTCTCACCAGGCTCGACCTCCCCTCGCCACGTATACTAGGAGGATGAGGACTAGATCCCAGCCATTGGATTCTCCCTAGGTTGATCTTAGCATCTATGTTTAGAGCCTAGGCTAGATATCTAGTTCTCACATGTATCTTGCTTTTCTCATATGTATCTTGCTTTCTCTCATGTATCTTTAAATCTTGATTAAGGAACATTGTATCTGTTTTTGTTTTTAATGTATGAAAATGTTCCTATTTTGATCAATGAAGATTGAAGTTTATGGTATATTGCATCTTTCCCATGTATCTTTTTGATGATAACAAAAAGGGGGAGAAGAAAAGAAAGAGTATTTAATTTGAGAAGTAAAGAAAGAGTATTAATTTTGGGAGAAGTAAAGATATTGTTTAGAGAGTAAGCAAAGTAACAAAAAGGGGAGAAGTAAAGATGTCTTAAGAGTAAGTAAAGCAAGCTAAAGAAAGGATTATGTAAAGAAAGAGAAATAAGAACTTATGCAAGAAAAGAGAAATAAATGGGCAAACAAAATTGAAAATCATATAAGAAAGCTTATACATCTAAGGGGGAGCAATTTGTAACAATGAAATTGATTAAATCAAAAATTTCTATCAAATTTCAGAATTTGGCACATATAAATTCAGAATTTGGCACGCACCTCTCGCACCCCGATACATAAGCTGAAACTCATATTTTATCTCAAATTTTTGAAGTTTCATCACTAATGAATTATAAATGAAAGGGGGAGCAATTCAAAGAGTCAAATTGGCAACATTTAAATGATATAGGGGGAGATTTCACTCGTATATATGAAAAGCTGAAATTCAGCAATTTAATCCCTCTTACAAACTGATTTTAAAGACAAGTATCAACAGGCTTATACTCTTTATTTTGTAATCATCAAAAAGGGGGAGATTGAGGATGATAGTGTTATTTTGATGATTAACAAGTAATTATCTAGAGTATGTTATAAGTTAAATTGATACTTCATTTATAAGTTCATTACTCTCAGTATATTTGTGTGATTGATAATAGATACATGCTTTGTTCATTTGAATGAATCTAACCTTGAGAATGCAGCAAAGTGTGGATTGAGTCGACCCAAAGATTGTTTGAGTCGACCCCGGCACATCAAGAAATCATTTGGCACACTCCTGCAAAAATGGCACAGATGAACAGTTGGTTGGGTCGACCCAAGGTAAGCATGAGTCGACCCAAACTTCAAGAACCTCAAAACATGAAGGAAATATGTTCTCTGGATTTACTGAGAGGGTCGACCCAAATAGTGGTTGAGTCGACCCAAGCTTGAGTCGACCCAAACTCTGAGAGGGTCGACCCAAAGGCAAGACAGAAAGACAGACAGAAAATGGTTCTCTGAAATTACTGAGAGGGTCGACCCAAGAAGAAGTTGAGTCGACCCAAGTGAACTTTGAGTCGACCCAAAGAAAGGATGGGTCGACCCAAGTGAAGGAAGGCTGAAATCAAAGTTTCTGTGTTCTCTGAGAGGGTCGACCCAAGGAATGTTTGAGTCGACCCAAGGCAAAGTTGGGTCGACCCAAGGGCAGGTTGAGCCGACCCAAACACGGGCTGAACAGTAACGGCTAGTTCTGCAGATGTACTTTTTGTCCTTCCCAAGGTCAGTAATGGCTAGTTTTTGAATTCTAACCATTGGGGCTTGACCAAAGAAGGTGGGAAGCTATTTAAAGGGGCACTATTCATCAGAGAGAACAACTTTTGAAAGGAATATCAAAGAGTACTCAAGAACACAAAAGTGCCCTAATCTTCTTCATCAAGAGCTTCATTCAAGAATCAAAGAAAGGGATTGAGCAGATTCAAAGAGGCATCAAGAGCTCCATCCCCCCTTGAAGAGTGAAGCATCCTTGACAAAGAAGAGCAAAGCCACTTCAAATCGATAAATACTTTCTAACTCTTCTTTGTAGTTTATATTGTTTCATATGCTCATTTAGGAGTTTGAATCTTTTCTTTTTGTTTGTCAAACACTTTGTAAAGGTTCGTTGGTTAGCCCGCAAAACCAACAAAGGTTTTTGGTGAACCCGGAAAACCAAAATGTAAAGGTTCGTTGGTGAGCCCGCAAAACCAACAAAGGTTTTTGGTGAACCCGGAAAACCAAAGTGTATAGGTTCGTTGGTGAGCCCGTAAAACCAACAAAGGTTTTTGGATTGTGAGCCCGGAAAACAATCCAACTGTAATCCGCGGGATTATAGTGAATTCCCAAGGGGACGCTTGGGGAGTGGACGTAGGTGCTAAGGAGAGCACCGAACCACTATATATTATTGTGTTTGTGTTGTGCTTGTGCTTACGTTTATTCTTGCATCATCTTCTATCTTTGCACTAGTTTAAATCAGTCAAATAGTTTAAGAAAGCATCCACCGCACTTAATTAAGAAAACGGTTTAAAGCACCAAAATTTAGAAGAAACCAATTCACCCCCCCCCCTCTTGGCTTGTCACCTTGGGCAACAAAACCCAATTCACCCTCCCTCTTGGGTTGTCTATCTGGGCAACAAGTGGTATCAGAGCCGAAACTCTATTACCCAAAGAGTAAAAGATCAAAATGACAACCCCATTTGGATTTTCTCACATTGAGGGCCAGTCCACATATAGACCTCCATTCTTTAATGGATCCGACTACTCATATTGGAAGGCTAGGATGAGAATATTTATCCAAGCCCAAGACTATGAGATGTGGACCACCATTCTAAATAGACCATACATCCCATCCGTTTTTGTAGAGGGTGTCACTATACCCAAGGTTGAAAAGGATTGGGATGACAATGACATAAGGAAGGCACAACTAAATGCCAAAGCAATGAATGTGCTTTATTGTGCATTAGATAGAAATGAATTCAATAGAGTCTCTACTTGTATTTCTGCAAAAGAGATTTGGGATAGACTTGAAGTGACCCACGAGGGCACAAATCAAGTAAAAGAATCCAAAATAAATATATTAGTTCATAAGTATGAATTATTTAAGATGGATTCTAATGAAACAATCACTTGCATGTTCACTAGATTTACTGACATTGTCAATGGCCTAAAAAGCCTTGGCAAAAATTATACTAACAGTGAGCTTGTCAGGAAGATTCTTCATTGTCTACCAAGGTCATGGAATGCCAAGGTGACGGCAATCCAAGAAGCCAATGATTTAAACAAGTTGCCACTAGAGGAGCTACTTGGATCCCTCATGACGCATGAGCTAATGATGAAACAACACAATGAAGAAGAGTCCTCTCACAAGAAAAAGGTAATAGCACTTAAATCTGTTTCTACTAACAAAGATTTGTCTTGCAGCAGTAGCAGTGAAGAGGAAGACAATGAGGGAGATGATGATGAGGCTCTTCTTGTAAGAAAATTCTGTAGATTCATCAACCGAAAGAAGTCCTCACATCAAAGGAGAGGCCCCTCAAGTTTCTATCACAAGGATAAAGGTAAGGAAAGGAAAAATGAGGGGATCGGATGTTATGAGTGTAAGAAGCCGGGGCACTTCAGAGCTGAGTGTCCTTTGCTGAAGAAGGGGAGCAAGTACAAGAAAAAGAAAGTCCTCGTCTCCACCCTATCAGACTCCGACACATCATCATCATCATCGGATGAGGAACAAGAAGAAAAGGCCAACCTATGTTTTATGGCTAACGACAATGAGGTAACATCCGGAACACATTTAGACTTTCTTCGATGAATTATATGATGCCTTCAATAAATTAATAGACGAGTATAAGACAATAAATCTTAAAAACAAAGAATTGAAACTAACTAACCAAACTTACCTCCGTAAGTATGATACATTAGTTAAGGATAAAGATGTTATTATTAAAGAAAATTCAGAACTTAAGACAAGCAACCAAATCTTAATTCAAAAGACTAATACCTTAATTAAAGATAACGAAAGGCTGACCAAAGAAATATTAGAACTTAAAAATAATAAACAAATCTTAAAAGAGAGTCTCACAAAAGACCTAAATGGACTAAAAACAGAAAAAACAAAAATTGACATTAGAACTTGAAAAGTACAAGCCTTTTGTAGAAAAATTTATATATAGCTCAGAAAAATTAGAAATGATACTTAATAGTCAACGAGCTGTGTTCAATAGAACTGGTTTAGGATATAAACCTAAAAATAAGCAAAAACTCCTTAGTAATTTCTTTGTTAAAGTAGGAGAAAGTAAATCTAAGAAAATAACATGTTTTTGCTGTGGAACATTAGGACATAAAGCTAATGTGTGTGACCATAGGAAAGCAGAAGCTAAAAGAAAAATTAAAAAGATTTGGGTTCCAAAAGGAACCAACATTACTAACCTTGAAGGACCCAAGAAAACTTGGGTACCTAAAATTGTATGATTTGCTTGTGTAGGAGTGTCTTGCAGCCAAGGTCGACAAAAATTGTTGGTACTTGGATAGTGGCTGCTCAAGACACATGACGGGTGACAAAGACCAATTCTTCACCCTTGAGGCTAAGAAGGGAGGTGCTGTGACTTTTGGAGACAATAACCAAGGTCACATCATTGGTATAGGTAAAGTACAAATCACCCCTTCAACCTTTATTGATAATGTTCGATATGTTGATGGTCTTAAGCATAATCTACTTAGCATTAGTCAATTGTGTGATAGAGGTTTTGATGTTCTATTCAAACCATCCTTATGCATCATAACCAACTCAAATGACAATAGTTTAGTTTTTAAAGGAATAAGACGTGGGAATGTGTATGTAGTAGACCTTGAGGATCTTGCCAAACATAACCCATGTTTAGTTGTTAATGAAACTAAGGATAATGATGCTAGTTGGTTATGGCACTGTAAGTTAGTTCATGCAAGTATGGACACAATATCAAAACTAGTTAAAAGAGATTCCGTGATAGGTTTGCCAAAACTAAAGTTTGAAAAGAATAAAATATGTGAAGCTTGTCAATATGGCAAACAATCAAGGAACTCCTTTAAATCCATAAATTGTGTCTCTACCTCTAGACCTCTAGAACTACTACACATAGATCTATTCGGACCAACTAGAACCACAAGTCTAGGAGGAAATAAATATGGTCTAGTTATTGTAGATGACTTTTCTAGATATACTTGGGTCATGTTCTTAGCTCATAAAGATCAAGCATTTTCAGTTTTTAAGAAATTTCATAAGGAAGTAATAAATGCTAGAGATACTTCAGTCATAGCTATTAGAAGTGACCATGGAACCGAATTTGAAAATCATTTATTTGATGAGTTTTGTAGTAAAAAGGGAATAACTCATAATTTTTCTGCACCTAGGACACCACAACAAAATGGAGTTGTAGAAAGAAAAAATAGAACCCTAGAGGAAATGGCTAGAACCTTGCTATGTGAAAGTAACCTCCCTAAGTACTTTTTGGGGAGAAGCCATTAATACCTCATGTCATATATTAAATAGAGTTTTATTGAGACCCATTATAAAGAAAACACCTTATGAACTTTGGAAAAACAGAAAACCAAAAGTAAACTATTTTCATGTCTTTGGATGTAGATGTTTTGTTCATAATAATGGGAAAGACAATCTAGGTAAATTTGACTCTAAATCTGATGAAGGTATATTTTTGGGGTATTCTACAACTAGTAAAGCCTATAGAGTTTTTAATAAAAGAACCCTAGTTATAGAAGAATCTATACATGTTGTTTTTGATGATTCTAGTGATATCTCTTCTAGCAAGAGAGTTGATCTTGATGATGATGCTGAAATTCTTGAAAAAAAGATTGATGAGATGTCATTACAAGATGATGAACAAAATTAATTGGAAATGCATCATCAAGCCAAGAGGCTATTGTGGATCATGGGCTGACTAAGGCTTGGAGGTATGCTCATGGGCATCCTAAGGAATTAATTTTAGATGATCCATCTCAACCTGTTAGACTAGAGCATCTCTTAGGAACTTAAATAACCATCTAGCTTTTGTCTCACATTTTGAACCCAAACACATAGAAGAAGCTGAAAAAGATGTAAATTGGATAAATGCAATGCAAGAAGAACTAAACCAATTTACTAGAAACAAGGTATGGAACCTAGTTGAACGACCCTCTGAATATTCAATTATAGGTACCAAATGGATATATAAAAATAAACTTGATGAAAATGGAATTGTAATTAGGAATAAGGCTAGACTAGTAGCAAAGGGGTATAATCGAGAAGAAGGTATAGATTTTGATGAAACCTTTGCTCCTGTAGCTAGACTTGAGGCAATTAGACTGTTACTAGCATTTGCATGCTCTAAGGATTTCAAATTATTTCAAATGGATGTAAAAAGTGCATTTTTAAATGGGTATATTAATGAGGAGGTGTATGTAGAACAACCTCCTGGTTTTGAAAATCATCAATACCCTAATCATGTGTATAAATTGAACAAAGCACTTTATGGTTTGAAACAAGCACCTAGAGCATGGTATGAAAGACTTAGCAAATTTCTACTAGATCATGAGTTCTCTAGGGGAAATGTAGATACAACACTGTTTCTAAAGAAGAAAAACAAAGATATGTTAGTAGTGCAGATTTATGTTGATGATATTATTTTCGGTGCTACTAACAATCGCCTCTGCGAAGAATTTGCTGACTTGATGCAGAGTGAGTTTGAAATGAGCATGATGGGAGAGCTGAACTATTTCCTCGGGCTTCAAATCAAACAATCTGAAGAAGGGATCTTCATCAATCAAGCTAAATACATCAAGGAGATGCTTAAGAAGTTTGATATGGAGGGAAACAAGTCAATTAGCACACCCATGAGCTCATCATGTAAACTAGACCAAGATGAATCAGGTAAATCTGTAGATCAAAAGATGTATAGAGGTATGACAGGATCTTTATTATATCTCACTGCAAGTAGACCTGATATCATGTTTAGTGTATGCATGTGTGCTAGATATCAGTCTAATCCTAAGGAATCTCATCTAATTGCAGTCAAGAGAATCTTTAAATACCTAATAGGAACAAAAAATATAGGTTTATGGTATTCTAAAGAATCTAGCCTGAACTTAATAGGATATACAGATTCAGACTTTGCTGGTTGTAAACTTGATAGAAAAAGCACCAGCGGGTCATGTCAATTCTTAGGAGAAAATTTAATCTCATGGTTTAGCAAGAAACAAAACTCGGATTGCATTATCTACTGCTGAAGCTGAATATGTTGCTGCCGGGAGTTGTTGTGCTCAAATCATGTGGATCAAACAACAACTGGAAGATTATGGAATTAAACAAGATAAAATTCCCATTAATTGTGATAACACAAGTGCTATTAACTTAACTAAAAATCCAATTCAGCACTCAAGAACCAAACACATTGAAATAAGACATCACTTCATAAGAGATCATATATTGAATGGTGATGTTACACTTCAATTTATTTGCACAGATGATCAACTAGCAGACATCTTCACAAAACCCTTGAGTGAAGAGCGATTTTAGTGTGCTTAGGAGAGGATTAGGAGTGATTGATCCATCCTAGTGATGTTCTCTTCTATTCATTGATTTTGATGATTAGATTGTGTTAAATATAGAGTTTCTCATCTATGATCATCAAATCAGATCATAACTTAGTGATTGTCCCTTGTTTGGTACAAAAATAGCATGATTTTTAGGTGCGTGCCAGAGTTTCGAGTCGACTCGGATAAGTTTCAGAGTTCGGCTCAAGACGGGGAGTCGACTCGCACATAGACGGGAGTCGACTCGAGGTCGATGGCAGCATCAGGAGAGTCGACTCGCACATAGACGGGAGTCGACTTCGAGGACGATGGTAGCATAAGGGGAGTCGACTCGCGCATGGAGTCGACTCGAGGTCGAGTCGACTCGCGACTTACTGGAGTCGACTCGTGGTCGGGATCCGAGGTTTTTAACCCTAATCCAAGCGTTTAATCAACACTTCTATTCACCACCTCCACTGTTCACAAACCCTAGAGTCGTCTCCGACCGTCGTTAGGTTTTTTTTTTCCGTCGACCTTCTTCCGTCCATTAGGTTTATTCCCCATCCCTAGGTCAAGCATGCCTCGGAAAATGGTTGTCCCAAGCCGGAAGAGGCCCCAACCCGCGAGCGGTGCCGAGCGACGGTCCAAGGCTCGGAACGATCCCGTGAGGCCACAAACCTCCGGTTCGTTCCCCGCCGAGGCCGGTTCCCTCACGACCGTGCGCCGGGAAGGCGGTCTCCACCGGAAGATATGTCAACTTCGACTATCTCTCCCGGGAGGGCTTCACCATAGGGGATAGGTTAAGGGCCCAAGGTTTAGAGTTCTTTTGTTCACTAGATCTCCCCACATACCCAGGGCTAGTTAGGGTGTTCTATGGAACAGTGTCTAGGGGGAATGGTGGGATACAGGGAACCGTAGCGGGTGTCCCCTTATTCATTTCTGAGGATTTTATAGCACAAATCCTACATCTTCCCCAAGTTGGGGTATTTCCTACACACCCGGAGGATAGGACTGAGGCCCTTACGGCCATTTTAGGGAGTCCACCCCAGTCCCCACTAGATGAGGTGTCCGCTGGTTCACTCTCTGTTGAGATGCGGCTCCTCTTGAGTATCATATCCAGGACCCTATTTCCTAAAACCGGCCGTTTTGACTTTGTGTCCGAGAGGGACCTAGCCCTCATGTACTACATTCTCCAAGACACCCCTATTAACTTCCCCAAGATGATCTACAAATACTTATGTGAGCCACTAGACAAACCTAGGCTCACCCTTCCATATGGGATGATGTTTACCTTGATTTTTAGGGAGTCTGAGATCCCCATTCCTGAGGGGGAACCCTCTCGCGCACTGCGATACACAGATCGCATGGGTGAGGGAACCCTTCACAGGATGGGTTTTGATAAGGTAGAGGGCGTCTGGGTCAGGAAATCCTCTTCCACACCTACCACTCGACGCTCCCCCAGTCCTGATCCTGATTCTGACTTTCCCACCTATCCCTCCACCTCAGCACCATCCACCTCAGCCGGACCCTCCTCTTCAGCACCACCCACTCAGCCGACAGAGGTCCGGATCTCTCCTGAGCAGCTCCGGGAGTTGCGGCAGGAGATTGTACGGGATCTTCGGGACGACCTACTGAGGGAGCTCCGAGGTCCAGCCACTGCCCCCTCTTCTGCATTAGTTCCCTCCTTATCAGCCGTGACCGAGATGACGGCTCATCTGAGGGAGGGAGATCTTCAATGTCAGAAGCCTTATTCAAGCCCAATTCTCAAACATGAGCGATGTCACAAGCAACACACGGAAGATGCGAGATGACATCCGACATGACATGGGCACTCAGAGTCAGGAGGCCGAGCGACTGGCGAATGTGTTGATCGCCAAGTTGGACAAACTCCAGGAGACTCTGACTGAGCTTTCCACGACGCACAGTAGGGCCATCTCGGCGATCATCACACAGCTAGGGAACGTCACTGATGGGGTCAGTCTACTCATGGAACAATCAAGACTGACCAAGGGAGCCACATCCTCCTCGAGGAAGCCCTAGCGTATCTTTTTATTTTGACATGTATTTACTGCTTTACTCTTTGTATTCACAAATGTACCTACACATACATCAATACAATGAGTAGACAATTTTCTTCAATACTGTGCAAATTAATCTCTAACTGCTTGTGTGTTCTGCTTACTTCCTTTTTGCTATGATGACAAAAAAAGAGAGAAATATATTGAATAGACATGTAAAGGAAAATCAATAAAAATCAATAAAAAGAAAACTTTTAAAACACACAATAATTTGTTCTTAGTGGATTCGATACCTCGAGGCTCATTATCTCTCTGTTGGGGCTCCTAATGGAGTAATCTCCAGAATCTATTCAAGAAATATTCGGAGATTAGTTGAATCATACTTAAGAACAAATTGGCAGATTTTCCCTCTAAAAACCAAAAATTTAAGTTCAAAAGCTTTCATACACTAAAAAAAATTTCAGAGAATCAAAACAAAGTTGAATGCATGTGTTGAGGGGGAGAATCTGAATTTTTAAGAAAGCAAAATCATTAAATATATATAAGCCAAATAATTGATTGCATGACATGAAGGCTTATATAATTCCAAATGAAAGGGGGAGCTTTAACTTCGAAATTTATTGTTTCACACCTTTCAAGATTGGATAAATTAAATAACCAGACACTTGAATTCATTTTAAAATTTTATTATAAATCTCCTTGTTTATTGAGCAATTCACTTTACATATACTCAATGTTTTGTCATCATCAAAAAGGGGGAGATTGTGGAGTGATTGATTATAACTCTATTTGATTTTGATGAGCTCAAAGCATTTGAGTATATCTTATGTTTACTAATGAATTCAATCTAGTGTTTCAGTGAAATTCTCTTAAATTTATGGTTAAGTGTCTCTAGATTTGGTTCAAGACATTTTGGATAAGTTAAGAAGTCAATTTGAACCAAAGTCTGAGACTCGAGTCGACTCCGGGATATTACGAGTCGACTCCAAGTGTATCAGAAGCACTGGCACAGGCTCGAGTCGACTCCGGAACATTACGAGTCGACTCCGACTGAGAACAGACAGACGAACAGAAAGACTCAACTCAAAATCTGTCAACGAGTCGACTCCTGAAAGGCGCGAGTCGACTCCGATGCTTTCCGAGTCGACTCCGGAGTAGTATGAGTCGACTCCAGGGAGTTACAGACAGAAAGACAGAGAAGTTATTTTGGACCCTGAGAGCCGAGCCGACTCCTGAGGAACGCGAGTCGGCTCCGATGGTTGGCAGGTCGACTCCAAAGAAAGCGAGAGTCGACTCTCAGTGTAATACAAGGCAAAAGTCAGAGAGCAACTTTCGGACACTGAGAGCCGAGTCGACTCCCGCAAAGCCCGAGTCGACTCCGAGACAGCGCGACCCCAAAAAGACAGAAGACAGTATTTTTGTCTCTGAGACGCGAGTCGACTCCAAGACAGTTCGAGTCGATTCCAAGGCAGCGCTACCCCAAAAAGACAGAAGACTATTTCTCGGATACTGAGAGCCGAGTCGACTCCGAAACAGTCCGAGTTGACTCCAAGACTGCACGAGCCAAAAGACAGAAGATCGGAAGTTCGGGCTCTGAGCGCCGAGTCGACTCCCAGAATTTCCGAGTCGACTCGAGTGAGCAAAGTTGAAGAATACCTTTATGGATTCCTTGGAATGAGTCGACTCCAAAAGTGCCAGGTCAGCTCCAGACTTTGGGGAGTCGACTACTGCTGCAGGCGAGTCGACTCCAGATCGCGCGAGTCGACTCCGATCCCAACGGAAACATTGTCAGGATGTGCAGAATGTGCAGAACGGCTAGTAGATTGTGTCTAACGGCTAGTTTCCGTGGGGAATGGCTTAAATAGCCACAGAGAACTGTAGCACTGTAGAGAAGTGACATTCCTTTCAAAGAAAATACAAAAACTTCATCTGCCAAAGGGATCTCAACCATAAAGAAGGAAGAGGGCCATTAACTCCATTCAACCAACTCTTCCCAGCATTAAAGAAGTCTCCTTCTGCCTTCAAGTCTTCAAGACATTCAAGAGGAGACCCAAAGTTCAAGAAGCCCTCCTCTACATCATCATAAACTTGTTTGAGGGCTCTTAACTTTTCTATTATTTATATTGCTGAATATCTGCTTATTTAGAAGCTGTATTTTTCTCTTTGTTCTTTCTATCCATTTGGTCCTTACTTGATTCAATCAGGGGATTGAATCAAGGGTGTAAAGGTTTGTTGGTGGGCTTAGGTTGAAACCAACGTGTAAGGGTTCGATTGTGATCCCGGGAAAACAATCGGGTGGTTCTAGTTGGTGAGCCTGGAAAAACCGACCGAGTTTGTTGTGATCTCGTAAAACAACAAGTTAGGTTGTGAGCTTGTAAAACAACCGGCTGTAATCCGAGGGGTTATAGTGAATTTCCAAGTGAGGCTTGGGGGAGTGGACGTAGGAGCAAGGGTTAGCTCCGAACCACTATAAAATCATTGTGTTTGTAATGCCTTTGTGTCTCTTACTTTCATTTCATTCACTGCACATAGCATCTAATTAATCAACTTGCAAAAAGTATTAATTAGTATTTCACAAACCATTTAATTGTAATAATTATTTTAAACAATTCACCCCCCCTCTTGGGTTGTCTATCTGGGCAACACTTATTCCAAGTAGGAATCCTAGTCCTACTCCAAATAGGATTCCCAGTCCAAGTAGGAATCCCAGTCCAAGTAGGATTCCTAGTCCTAATCCAATTAGGACTCTACGAATCCTACTCCAAGTAGGGACTATTGTTTTAAGTCCAATTAATCAATTCTCTTTGTTCCTTCTTCAACTTATTATCAATTGAATTGATTACTTGTGATTCCTAATCACGATTCAACCATCGGATCGGTCAATGCCTCTAGTGTGTGTGACCCCATAGGTTCTACTTTGACTGGTAGTGAGATATATTGTGATCTCTATCACAATATCATTGAAAACTCCTTTCAATGGGTCGGAACGATTCCAACTCTACTCATTAGGATTTATCGATCATCAAGATAATCCCTATGAGTCCCACCATCCACTAGTGACACCTAGCAGCATGTAGTGGCTACCCAGCAGAATAGAATGATGAACCTCTAGGTGCAGTTATTATGTGATACAGTCCTTCTATCGTGGATCCCTACAGGACGGAGGTCATGGATAACTCGTCAAACCCCTTCGTCTGTCATATGTCAAGATTTATTCGACTTAAGTTCGAGAGTGGAAAACTCTTTCTCCACTATCCAATCTGCCCCGGCCGAGGTCTTACGAACTCAGTCTTATAAATCACATAGGATCTCTCCTTTTCTATCAGGGTCGATAGATTCCTTGTAGATGCATACCCTACTCCTACAGTGAACCTACTGCAGCCAATCTACAATGCATAGGCCCATATGGCTAGAGACCATGTATTTGTGCAGTCAAACTACAATAACCTCACTGTGAGTAGCCGAAGAATCGCAGGTCAAAGGACTAGTCACACTACTGCAACATCAAGCAAGTCACTGACGAGTGGATAGACATCCAAGTGACTTCTTGTGTTGGTCACGCTCAGTACACTTGTTCTCTAACAAGCACCTGCACTATTACTTCAGTGTCGCCACACTGTGGACTCGAGTCTCGTCCATCCATAAGGAAAGCAATGTGTGCACTGATCGGATCGATCACTATCCTTGTGATGATCCATTGATCAGGAACATTCAGAAATTAATCACCAATGATGCATGGCTCAAATTCTTAACTCTTAAGAATACGCATCATCATCTTATTAATTCTTGGACGATTCATAGACACATAAATAATATGAATAGAAAGATGCCTTTATTTATTCAATAATAAATAGTCAAGTACAAAATTATGTCCCTAGAATTAATAATGTGTCAGCCAAAATTGGCTTCTAGGACATACATCTAACAATCTCCCACTTGCACTAAAGCCAATCAGTCATATATCTGAGTCCCATCTTCTCAAGGTGGGCTTCAGTCTTTTTGTTGACTTAACTGCTTAGTGAACGAGTCTGCCACGTTGTCCGCGGAGTCTACTCTCTGCACCTCGACATACTTCTTCTCAACATAGTCGCGTATGAGGTGGAAGCGCCGCTCTATATGCTTGGACTTCTGATGAGACCTTGGTTCCTTAGCAAGAGCTATGGCACCATTATTATTGCAGTAGAGTGTTATGGCATCTGATGTCATTACATCCAATTCTGCAATGAATTTTTTGAACCAGAAGACTTCCTTAGCAGCTTCAGAGGCGGCGATGTATTCAGCTTCCATAGTAGAGTCAGCAATGATCGGTTGTTTAGAACTCTTCCAATTCACCGTACCATCATTGCACAAGAACACATATCCAGATGTTGACTTCCTATCATCGACATCAGTCATGAAGTCTGAATCTGTGTACCCTTCTATCTTTAACTCTGATGATCCTCCAAAGACCAAGAATAAATCTTTAGTTCTTCTCAAGTACTTAAGAATATTCTTCACAGCTGTCCAGTGTTCTCCACCTGGATTCGACTGATATCTGCTTGTGACACTCACAGCAAGGGCTATATCAGGTCGTGTACATAGCATGGCATACATGAGGCTCCCTATTGCTGATGCATAGGGGATCTTGCTCATGCGTTGAATCTCTTTAGATGTGTTGGGGCACATCTTCTTGGAGAGATGAATTCCATGTCTTAGGGGTAAGAGACCCCATTTAGAGTTTTTCATGCTGAACCTTTTCAGCACTTCCTTTATATACATTTTCTATGATAGGCCAAGCATCCTTTTAGATCTATCTCTATAGACCTTAATCCCCAAAATATAGGATGCTTCCCCAAGATTTTTCATGAAGAATTCTTTTGACAACCAGACCTTGACCGAGGTTAGCATGGGATTATCATTCCCTATCAGGAGGATGTCGTCCACGTAGAGTACGAGAAACACGATAGCACTCCCACTAACCTTTTTGTAAACACACGGTTCCTCTTCATTTTTGATGAAATCAAACGTTTTGATTGCATCATCGAAACGAGTGTTCCAACTCCGAGATGCTTGTTTTAGTCCATAGATGGACCTTTGCAGCTTGCAGACCTTGTGATCTCCATCACTGGAAGTGAAAACCAAAGGTTGTTCCATATAGATATCTTCATCAAGATATCCATTCAGGAAAGCAGTTTTCACATCCATCTGCCAGATTTCATAATCATGAAATGCTGCAATGGCAAGCAATGTTCGGATGGATTTCAGCATGGCTACAGGTGAAAGGTCTCCTGATAGTCAATGCCTTCGCGTTGACTATACCCTTTCGCCACTAGCCTTGCTTTATAGGTCTCTACCTTTCCATCCGAACCGATCTTCCTTTTGTAGATCCATTTGCATCCAATAGGTACAATACCTTCTGGTGGATCTACTAAGGTCCAGACCTGGTTGGAATGCATGGAGTCTAACTCCGACTTCATGGCTTCCAGCCATTTCTCGGAATCGATATCTGATATCGCCTCGTTGTAGGTTTAAAATCCTGTATATGATCCATATCTCCCACTAGGAACATTTCCTCGGTATCCTCTTCTAGTATACCTAAGTATCTATCGGGAGGATGGGAGACCCTACTAGATCTGCGAGGTGGTTGAGGGACATCGTGTACTGGCTCTGTATGAATGGGTTCGATAGGATCCATGACTCGTTGCTTTTCAGAGACTTTCTCTTCAAGCTCAATTTTCCTCCCACTGCCTCTATCAAGGATAAACTGGTTTTCCAAGAAGAGGGCATGACGGCTCATAAATACATTGTGATCCTCTGAGACATAAAAATTGTATCCTAATGACTCTTTGGGATATCTCGAGGCCTAGCCTCTAGCTTGTCCGTCTGTAGTCTTTTAACATGGGCTGGACATCCCCAAATCTTGAGATGACCAAGACTTGGTTTCTTACCATGCCATATCTCATACGGTGTGGTAGGAACGGATTTAGAGGGAACTCTATTCAGTAGATATACTGCGGTAAGTAAGGCATCTCCCCAAAGAAACATTGGTAGATCAGTGAAGCTCATCATGGACCGGACCATATCCAATAGAGTCTGATTTCTCCTCTCTGACATCCCGTTGAGTTGAGGTGTACCCGGAGGAGTCCATTGTGAGACTATGCCATTGTCCTTGAGATAGTCCCAGAATTCTCCACTAAGGTATTCTCCTCCTCAATCTGATCGAAGAGCCTTAAGAGGTTTTCCAGTTTGTTTTTCTACTTCATTTCTGAACTCTTTGAACTTTTCAAAAGATTCAGATTTGTGTCTCATAAGATACACATACCCATACCGTGAATAATCATCGGTAAAGGTAATGAAGTACGAATAACGTCCCCTGGCTAGCACATCGAATGGGCCACATACATCTGTATGTACTAGGGTAAGTATTTCAGTGGTCCTCTCCCCATGTCCTACAAAGGGCAATCTAGCCATTTTTTCTTGAAGACAGGACTCGCAAACTGGATATGACTCGGAAGTCAATGAGCCGAGAAGCCACAAATATTTTGTTCATTCTGTCCTCTCCAATATGGCCAAGCCTGAGGTGCCACAAATATTTTTAGTTTATATCATCCCTGGATCTCTTGGATCCTTTGGCACTCACTTCTTGCTCAGACACATTTACAGATACATCCATATGCAAATGATAGAGACTGTCAATCATAAAACCACGTGCGACTATTTTATTTCTGAAATAAATAGAACAGCAGTCTTTGTCAAATGTAAAAACATGACCTTCCTGTGCTAGACATGAAATAGAAATCAAATTTCTGCTAGCAGCAGGTACATAATAGCAGTCTCTAAGTAATAAACTAAAACCAGACGGTAGTCGCAGATGGTAGGTGCCCACAGCCACAGCAGCAACTTTTGCCCCGTTGCCAACCCGAAGGGTTACCGCACCTTCCGCCAGCCTTCTACTTTCCTTTAGACCCTGCATGGTAGTGCACAAATGAGCACTAGAACCAGAATCTATAACCCAACTAGAAGTAGAAGAAACCGTTAGATTAGTTTCAATTATGAGCAAGTCTATACCTTCTGAAGGTGTCACCTTTCTTGTTCTTCAGGCTCTCGAGGTATGAAGGACAGTTTCTCTTCCAGTGGCCGTCGACATTGCAGTGGAAACATTTTCCTTTGTCATTAGCCTTTTTCTTTTGAACTTCCTTCTTTGGCTTCTTGTCTTTCTTCTGCTTCTTAGCAGGCTTCTTTTTCTTCCAAGTAGACTTTCTCTTGGAACCAGAAGTCAACTCAGCAGCAAGGACATTGCCCCTTGAACCTTTCAAGGCTCCCTCAGCAGTTACCAACATATTTATCAGTTCAGTCTTAGTGCATTCAATCTTATTCATGTGGTAGTTTACTATAAACTGTCCAAATGAATCAGGTAAGGATTGAAGGATCAGATCTACTTGCAATTCCTTGTGCATGTTCATACCGAGCTTCTCAAGCTCCTCTAGGTCCTTGATCATAGTCAGACCGTGATCATGGACAGACTGCCCTCGCGCATCTTTGCTTTGAAGAGCCTCTTGGACACTTCAAAACGAGCTGTGCGGCTCTGCTCACCATACAACTCTTGCAGGTGTGCCAGTATGTCTCTAGCAGTCTTCATATTTTTATGCTGGCATTGTAGTTCATTGGACATGGATGCCATGATATAGCATTTGACTCTGATGTCATCATCCGTCCACTTTTGATGCGTCACACGCTGATCAATCACTAGGACGTGCTGGTAGTCTAGGGATATCATTTTCGAGTATGTAGCCCAGTTTCTCACAATTCAAAACAATTTTGAGGTTTCTTAGCCAGTCCTTATAATTGGTTCCAGTCAATCGGTTGGTCTCAAGAATACGGGTCAAAGGGTTTGAGGCTGATATTATGATCTGCAGAGAGTAAAGATTCTAGTTAGACTTTTGTACTTGATCCTTAATCTGTTCTAAGGTCTTTTAGAACAAATGTACCTCCCACTATTTTCTCGAATTCCTCACACTCCCCTGGTAGGAAAACGGAAATCTTACACGACTAGGGTTTCTAGTAGGTACTGCGGTCTCACCAATCTACATGGCACCTCACCTAACAGTTATTGGTGACACATAGATGGATGAGTGTACAACTCTTGTACAATGCTTCTCAAGCATGTTGCAGTGCAACTTGGTCTCTAAGCCATGAAGACCTCACCTAACAGTTATTGGTCCCATTTCTTAGTTATGTCAGACCCACCGTATAACCGTAGAAATAAAGTCGTCATTGGGTCCTCACCTAACAGTTATTGGTGCCCAACCCCACCTTTACCCTACAACATCTCATGTCTATAAAGAGGTCCAGCCCCCTGATGCAACTTGACCACTGTATCCAGCCGAGACAAATCAACATCAGAAAGACCTTAGCAGCTCTACTACAGTGGAAGACCTTTGGACTTAATATCGGTTAATCAGGTCTTAGTGTTTGCAACTTGAGCTCTTCATAAGAGGTAATCGAACAATTGGCCAGGTTAGCAGGTGGGAGGCTCTCCTTACTCAGAGAGTAAGGTCCTAATTAAGTAACCACCTTTCATGCTTTCCTAGACACCAATTAGATCAATTAATCTAATATGACTCGCTCATGTTAGTTCACTCTCGACTTGATTGAGGAGGTTTTAATATAGGTCTCAATTGGGTTTGCTACATCACATGTAAACCTATCTACCCCGCTCTCATTCACATCACATGCAAACGGCACATCACAGGCAGTTATAATCGCAGCATCAAATAAAGCTAAACTTTAAATAGGTGATGATCATGGATTCTAATTAGGTCGTATTACAAGCACATGCACGTCAATCGATCAATTGGTCTTCAACTCTTGAATTGGTTCTAAGCCTCCTTGATTCGATCCTTGATCAACTTTTGATCCCATTGCCATCAACCGCTTAGATCGCCATTCAATCTCATGCCTTGTCTTCAACTTGATCGTTGACGTACAACACATCACAGAAATACAACCAGATGTAAAAAAAAATAATAATAAATTACATCCCCTTTTAGGAGGCACGCAGGCCTCTCAAAACATCAAATAAGATGCATGCCAAGCATCTGAAAATTACATGACATTACAGATCACATCGCAGGTCATTACATTTGAACCAAAAGGGTTTTGAAATCATATGATCATCACACATGCAAGTAATTATAATTTTCAATCTGAAATCTAATTGATTATCTCATGACATAGGTTGCGTGTTGGAACCCGCCCTGCCGCTGATATTTAGAACCCCGCCATGCCGTAGAAATTATCAAAATTCAGATGCAGCGGAAGAGGCATGCGCGGGATCAACCGTTCATCGCATGAACGTTGTTCAAAAACCGTTCTTAGATAGATAAGGGATTAAAACTTTTAAACCTTTGGAAGATCAGATCTTCACCTTGGTGCGGGTAGATGATCACCGCAAACTGATGATCGTGGTTTTGGATGAAGGTTCGCTTGAAGCCGTTCAAGTGCCGGCCTCTACGGGTATCCACACGAAGCAGGAACCGATCCAAGCTTTCTATCTCCCCGGGGTGCTAGCTCCCTTGCAGAGATAACTTTGATGGCTGATCTCCTCTCTTTCTTTCAACTCTTGAATGTGCTTGAGAGGAGGAAGAAGAAGGATGAAGATAGTAAAGGAACAAAACCCCTGCAGCCTTCTTTCTTTTCCTTGCGTTGGAAGGAGGAAGGGAGGATGAAGAGGCCACCTTTCTTTTTCTTCCTTTGCTTGCGGCTGAACCAAGGAAAGGGGAGGAGAGGGGGCCACGAATTGGAGAGGGAGAGAGCTTCAATGATGCCCTAGGTCAGCCCCCATGCCTCCTCTTAAATAGCATGTGGAGCTCCTACTTTGTAGGAGCTCCTTGATAAACTTCCAAGAGGGCGCCGGCCCTCTTCTTTGCCGCACCAAGCAAGGAAAGGAGGAGGGGCGTGTGCCCCTCCTTCATGGTTAACCTAATCCTCTTTAAGGAAGATTAGGAAGGTCCTCTGGTTAGGTCCTAATCTAATTACGCTTGGACCAAGGGTGAACCAATTTGGATTTAATCTAGGTAAGTCCTAATCCAATTAGAACTTAATGAACCATGACTCAATTGAACCTTCAATCCTAATCCAATTAGGAGTCTTGTTGATTCATTAGATTAATAATTAATTAGGACTTAAGAAATCCTAATCCAATTAGGACTTATTTAATTTTGGTCCTAATCCAATTAGGACTCTAATTTGAATCCGAAGTCCTAATCCGATTAGGACTCTAGGAATCCTACTCCAAGTAGTAATCCAAATTTATTCAAAACTCCTAATCCAATTAGGATTGTAGGAATCCCTACTCCCAAGTAGGAATCCTAGCCCTACTCCAAATAGGATTCTCAGTCCAAGTAGGAATCCCAGTCCAAGTAGGAATCCTAGTCCCTAATCCAATTAGGACTCTAGGAATCCTACTCCAAGTAGGACTCTTGTTTTAAGTCCAATTAATCAATTCCCTTGTTCCTTCTTCAACTTATTATCAATCGAATTGATTACTTGTGATTCCTAATCACGATTCAACCATCGAATCGGTCAATGCCTCTAGTGTGGTGTGACCCCATAGGTTCTACTCTGACTGGTAGTGAGATATATTATGATTTCTTATCACAATATCATTAAAAACTCTTTCAATGGATCAGAACTGTTGTGGGGGGGGAGGGGGCCTTGAATTTTAGTCCACATCGCCTAGAGCGGAAAGGTTTCCGTGCCTTATAATGAGGAGGGCGAAGCCTTTTCCTAACGAGGGCCCTTTTGTGGGACAAAATCGTGAGGGCAATCCCCCCGTCAGCGCTGGACGCGCGGGCCGGAAACGTCTCCCTCCGTCAGCGGCTGGACGCGCGGACCGGAGCGCCCCCAAAGCGGACAATACCTCGTGGGGGACGCGGTCTCTTTCTGCTCGGGCTCGGTTGGGACCTAAGGCTGTTGCGGGGTGAAAATCCCCGCAACAGATGGCGCTAGAAGGAGGGCCCCGGCCACGCACAGACCTTCCCGCTGGGGGGGGCTTGTGTTGTGGGATGGGGTTCCCAGTTTAGTCCCACATCGGATAATCAGCGGAAAGGTCTGTGCCTTAAATGGGGGGTGCAAACACCGTCTTCTCATCGAGGGCCCTTTTGTAGGACAAAACCGTGAGGGTAGGGGTAGTACCTCCGCGGACCCCGCGCCGGCAGGGCTCGGGGACTGTCATTGGCCACGGCCCTGGGCAACCTCCCGCAGACCCGAAGCGGCAATCCCAGAGCGGACAATACCTCGGGGAGGACGCGGATGTTTTCCCTGCTCGTCCGGTGTGCGGGCTGGTGTCGGGGTTCCGACCCCACATCAGATGGCGCTAGAAGGAGGGCCAGCCTCCTCTCTCCATTGACTACCCTCCAGGACTGTGGGGGCCCGTTGGGGTAAAACCTGGCCGGAACCTTCCCGCTGGGGGGGCCTATGTTGTGGGGGGGGGAGGGGGCCTTGAATTTAGTCCCACATCGGCTAGAGCGGAAAGGTTCCGTGCCTTATAATGAGGAGGGCGAAGCCTTTTCCTAACGAGGGCCCTTTTGTGGGACAAAACCGTGAGGGCAATCCCCCCGTCAGCGCTGGACGCGCGGGCCGGAAACGTCTCCCCTCCGTCAGCGCTGGACGCGCGGACCGGAGCGCCCAAAGCGGACAATACCTCGTGGGGGACGCGGTCTCTTTCTGCTCGGCTCGGTTGGGACTAAGGCTGTTGCCGGGGTGAAAATCCCGCAACAAGAACGATTCCAACTCTACTCATTAGGGTTAATCGATCATCGAGATAATCCCTATGAGTCCCACCATCCACTAGTGACACCTAGCAGCATGTAGTGCTACCCAGCAGAATAGAATGATGAACCTTTAGGTGCAGTTATCATGTGATAGAGTCCTTCTATCGTGGATCCCTACAGGACGGAGGTCATGGATAACTCGTCAAACCCCTTCGTCTGTCATATGTCAAGATTTATTCGACTTATGTTCGATGAGCGGAGAACTCTTTCTCCACTGTGCAATCTGCCCCGGCGGAGGTCTTACGAACTCAGTCTTATAAATCACATAGGATCTCTCCTTATCTATCAAGATCGATAGATTACTTATAGATGCACACCCTACTCCTACAGTGAACCTACTGCAGCCAATCTACACTGCATGGATCCATATGGCTAGAGACCATGTATATGTGCAGTCAAACTACAATAACCTCACTGTGAGTAGCCGAAGCATCGTAGGTGAAAGGACCAGTCACACTACTGCAACATCAAGCAAGTCACTGACGAGTGGATAGACATCCAAGTGACTTCTTGTCTTGGTCACGCTCAGTACCCTTGTTCTTAACAAGCACCTGCACTATTACTTCAGTGTTGCCACACTGTGGACTCGAGTCTCGTCCATCCATAGGGAAAGTAATGTGTGCACTGATCTCATCGGATCGATCGCCGTCCTCGTGATGATCCATCGATCAGGAGCGTTTAGAAATTTATCACTAATGATACATGGCTCAAATTCTCAACTCTTGAGAATATGCATCATCATCTTATTAATTTCTTGGACGATTCATAGACACAATAACAATATGAATGAAAAAGATGCCTTTCATTTATTTAATAATAAATAGTCAAGTACAAAATTATGTCTCTAGAATTAAACAATGTGTCAGCCAGATTGGCTTCTAGGGCATACATCTAACATCTCAACATACTACAGTTGGAAGAGCTTCTAGGATCACTCATGACCATGTGTTAACCATGAAGCAAAATTTAGAAGAAGAGGTCAAGAAAAAGAAAACCATTGCCCTGAAGTCCACGATTCCAAAACAAGACATTGAATTAGAGGAGTCTGATGAAGAGGAGGAATATGACGAAGAAGGAATGACTATGCTCGCGAGGAAATTTAGAAAATTCATGAGAGGGAAGAAGAAATTCCACAAAAGGCAGCTCATGCAAGGAAAAGGAAAAAGACAAAGAGAAAGAAAAAGAAGTGTTAATTTGCTATGAGTGTAACAAGCCCGGGCAGTTCAAGATAGATTGCCCATAATTGAAAGGATGACAAGAAAACTCAAAAAGAAGATTCCCATGGCTGAATGGAGTGAAAGTGAGGAGTCAAGTTTGTAAAAGGAAGATCAGCAAGAGACGGCTCAAATCTGTTACATGGCCAATGAAGATGAGGTAGATTCTGAACTTGAGTGCGATTTCACAGTAGAAGAACTACATGATGCATTTTTAGATCTTATGGAAGAGCATAATAAGCTAATTAATAAAATAAAGTTCTAAAAGATGAAAATCAATCTCTTATGAAAGAAAAGCTGAAACTATCTAATGACTATGAAACATTAAGTAGGAAGTTCACTAATGAAACTAAAAATCTAATTACTGAAAATTTTAAACTAAAAAATGTTAGATATATGCCTAAGAAGCCATGACACATTATTAATTCTGGAACATAATTTTGTACTTAGCTTTATTATTATTGAATAATAAATGGGCATCTTTTTCATTCATATTGTTTATGTGTCTATGAATCGTCCAAGAAATTAATAAGATGATGATACATATTCTCAAGAGTTGAGAATTTGAGCCATGTATCATTGGTGATTAATTTCTAAATGCTCCTGATCAATGGATCATCACGAGGACGGTGATCCATCCGATGAGATCAGTGCACAGATCGCTTTCCTTATGGATGGACAAGACTCGAGTCTACAGTGTAGGTGTTAGATGTATGCCCTAGAAGCCAATTTGGCTGACACATTGTTGATTCTAGGGACATAATTTTGTACTTGACTATTTATTATTGAATAAATAAAAGGCATCTTTTCATTCATATTGTTTATGTGTCTATGAATCGTCCAAGAAATTAATAAGATGATGATACATATTCTCAAGAGTTGAGAATTTGAGCCATGTATCATTGGTGATTAATTTCTAAATGCTCCTGATCAATGGATCATCACGAGGACGGTGATCGATCCGATCAGTGCACAGATCACTTTCCTTCTGGATGGACGAGACTTGAGTCCACAGTGTAGGGACACTGAAGTGATAGTGCAGGTGCTTGTTAGAGAACAAGGGTACTGAGCGTGACCAAGACAAGAAGTCACTTGGATGTCTATCCACTCGTCAGTGACTTGCTTGATGTTGCAGTAGTGTGACTGGTCCTTTGACCTGCGGTGCTTCGGCTACTCACAGTGAGGTTATTGTAGTTTGACTGCACACATACATGGTCTCTAGCCATATGGGTCCATGCAGTGTAGATTGGCTGCAGTAGGTTCACTGTAGGAGTAGGGTATGCACCTATAAGGAATCTATCGACCTTGATAGAAGAGGAGTGATCCTATGTGATTTGTTAGACTGAGTTCTAAGACCTTGGCCAGGGCAGTAATATAAAGTGGAAAAGGAGTTTTCCACTATCGAACTCAAGTCGAACAAATCTTGACATATGACAGACAATGGGGTTTGACGAGTTGTCCATGACCTCCGTCCTGTAGGGATCCACGATAGTAGGACTGTATCACATGTTAACTGCACCTAGAGGTTCATCATTCCATTCTGCTGGGTAGCCACTACATGCTGCTAGGTGTCACTGGTGGATGGTGGGACTCATAGGGATTATCTTGATGATCGATAAACCCTAATGAGTTGAGTTGGAATCGTTCCAACCCATTGAAAGGAGTTTTCAATGATATAGTGATAGAGATCACAATATATCTCACTACCAGTCAGAATAGAACCTATGGGGTCACACACACTAGAAGTATTGACCGATCTGATGGTTGAAATCGTGATTAGGAATCACAAGTAATCAATTTGATTGATAAGAAGTTGAAGAAGGAACAAAGGGAATTAATTAATTGGACTTAAACACAAATCCTACTTCGGGTAGGATTCCTAGAGTCCTAATTGGATTAGGACTAGGAATCCTAGTTGGAGTAGGACTGGGATTCCTATTTGGAATAGGATTCCTACAATCCTAATGAGATTAGGAATTTTGAATTGGATTCCTACTTGGAGTAGGACTCCTAGAAATCCTAATTGGATTAGGACTTCGGATTCAAATGGAGTCCTAATTGGATTAGGACTAAAATTAAACAAATCCTAATTAGATTAGGATTCCTTAAGTCCTAATTAATTATTAATCTAATGAATCAACATGACTCCTAATTGGATTAGGATTGAAGAGTTCAATTGAGTCATGGTTCATTCAAGTCCTAATTGGATTAGGACTAGCATAGATTAAACCCAATTGATTCATGATTTGGTTAAAGCCTAATAGGATTAGGACTTAGCCATAAGAGGGACACCTAATCCTCCTTAGAGGAGGATTAGGGCATCACAAGAAGGAGGGATCACGCCCCTCCTCCTTCCCTTGTGCGGCATGAAGAGAGGGCGGCGCCCCTCTTAGGCAAGTTGTCATGGAGCTCCTAAATGTTAGGAGCTCCACTCCCTTTATAAGGAGGACTAGGGCCGGCCCCAAGCAAGAACCTCTCTCTCCTCCTCCTCCAAGCCGTGGCCATCCTCATCCTCCCTTGTTTCAGCCGCAAGCAAGAGAGAAGCCAAAGAAAGGGTGGCGGCCTCCTTCCCTTCTCTTCCTCCATCCAACGCAGGGAGATAGAAAGAAGGCTGCAGGGGCTTGGATCTTCTTCCTCTTCTTCATCCTTCTTCTTCCTCCTTCTAAGCACAATCAAGAGTTGATTGAGAGGGAGGACATCAGCCATCAAAGCTATCTCTGCAAGGGAGCTAGCACCCCGGTGAGATAGAAAGCTTGGATCGGATCCTGCTTCGTGTGGATACCCGTAGAGGCCGGACGTTTGAACGGCTTCAAGCGAACCCTCTTCCAAAACCACGAATTCAGATTTGCGGTGATCATCTACCCGCGCAAGGTGAAGATTTGATCTTCCTAATAGTTTTAAAAGTTTTAATTCTTACCTAATTACGAAAGGTCTAGAAACAACGTTCATGCGATGAACGTCGAACCCGTGCATGCCGATTCCGCTGCCATCTGATTTTTGTTTTGAAATATCAGCGGCATGGGCGGGTTCCCAACAGTAGGGACACTGAAGTGATAGTGCAGGTGCTTGTTAGAGAACAAGGATACTGAGCATGACTAATATAAGAAGTCACTTGGATGTCTATCCACTCGTTAGTGACTTGCTTGATGTTGCAGTAGTGTGACTAGTCTTTTGACCTGCAGCACTTCGGCTACTCATAGTGAGGTTATTGTAGTTTGACTACATATATACATGGTCTCTAGTCATATGGATCCTTGTAGTGTAGATTGGCTGCAGTAAGTTCACTGTAGGAGTAGGGTATGCACGTACATGGAATCTATCGACCTTGATAGATGAGGAGTGATCCTATGTGATTTATAAGACTGAGTTCGTAAGACTATGGCCAGGGCAATACATACAGTGGAGAAAGAGTTTTTCACTCTCGAACTCAAGTCGAATAAATTTAGATATATGACAGACGACGGAGTTTGACGAGTTATCCATGACCTCCGATCTGTAGGTATCCATGATAGAAGGACTATATCATACGATAACTGCACCTAGAGATTCATCATTCTATTCTGCTGGGTTGCCACTACATGCTGCTAGGTGTCACTGGTGGATGGTGAAACTCACGGGGACCATCTTGATGGTCGATGATCCCTGGTGAGTTGAGTTGGAATTGTTCCAACCCATTGAAAGGAGTTTTCAATGATATTGTAATAGAGATTGCAATATATCTCACTACCAGACAGAATAGAAACTATGGGATCACACACATTAGAGGTATTGACCGATCTGATGGTTGAATTGTGATTAGAAATCACAAATAATCAATTTGATTGATAATTGGTTAACCCGCTAAGAGTTAGTGAGTTGAAGAAGGAATAATTACAATTGAATTGCAATTTAATTTAATTAATTGGACTTGATCACGAGTCCTACTTGGAGTAGAATTCTAAAAGTCTTAATTGGATTATGATTTCAAATTAAATTAGAGTCCTACTTGAAGTAGGATTTCTTGAGTCCTAATTGGATTAGGACTGAAATTTTGATAAGTCCTAATTAGATTAGGATTTCTTAAGTCCTAATTAATTTAATCTAATTAATCTAATGACTCCTAATTAGATTAGGATTGAAGAATTCAATTGAGTCATGGTTCAATTAAATCCTAATTGGATTAGGATTTGGAGGAAATTGAAATGGGTACAAATTCTATTTTGAATAGGATTGAATCTTAGCACTAGACCTAACCTAATCCCCACTTAATTTGATTAAGTGGGGCTGACCAAAAGGGATAAGAGGGAGGGGCGTATGCCCCTCCCTTGGCTGATGGCGTGAGGGAAGAAGGAGGGGCGTACGCCCCTCCTATTTTGAATTAAAAGGAGATAAAGATGAGCTCCTAAAATTTAGGAGCTCATCTTTATCCACACGCCATCAAATAGGAGGGCTTCAAGGGGCTACGAAAATAGATGATTTTCCTCTCCTTTCAGCCGTGAACCCCTCCTCCCCTCTTCCTCCTTTGAGCCACAAGCAAACAAGGAGAAAAGGAAGCTTGGCGTGGCCTCCTTCTCCCTTCATTTGATTCCAACGCAAAAAAAAAAGAAAAGGCTGCGAAAGGGCCTTTAGATCTTCTTCCTAGGCTCTTCCTTCTTCTTCTTCCTCTCAAGGCAATCAAGAGTTGATTCAAAGGAGAGGATATCAGCTATCAAAAGTCATCTCTACAAGGGAGTTAGCACCTCGAGGAGATACGAAAGCTTCGATCGGTACACTACCTCGTGTGGATACCCCTAGAGGCCGAACGCGTGTGCAGTTTCCATCGAACCTTTAAACAAATCCACGAATATCAGATTTGCGGAGACCATCTACCCACACAAGGAGAAGATCTGCTCTTCCTAATGATGTAAAATGGTTTAAAAGAATTTAATCCTAATCTATCTACAAACGATGTTTTAAAAATACGTTTATGCGATGAACAGGATCTCGCACATGCCTTTCCGCTGCGCATTGAATTTTCTGAAATTTTTTGCGGTGTGCATGGGATCCTTACAGTGGTATCAGAGCTAGGTTATGTAGATTAAGATTAGTATTAATCATTAAAAGGCATATTAGATATGAAATTTAAAGGATTATGCTTGCTGAAATTTTCCACATGCAGAGTTTTCAGCTTGCTGATTTTTCTGCATGCTGATTTTTGGATGCTTAGATTAATGATTATATAGCTTTGATAATCTAATTACAAATATTTAGAATCATATCTTGCATAATCAGCAAGTCATGATAGGAAATAATCAGTTAAATTATGTTAGATGTATGCCCTAGAAGCCAATCTGGCTGACACATTGTTAATTCTAGGACATAAATTTGTACTTGACTATTTATTATTGAATAAATAAAAGGCATCTTTTTCATTCATATTGTTTATGTGTCTATGAATCGTCCAAGAATTAATAAGATGATGATGCATATTCTTAAAAGTTAAGAATTTGAGCCATGCATCACTAGTGATTAATTTCTAAAATGCTCCTGATCAATGGATCATCACGAGGACGGTGATCGATCCGATGAGATCAGTGCACACATTACTTTTTTTGTGGATGGACGAGACTCAAGTCCACGGTGTGGCGACACTGAAGTAATAGTGCAGGTGCTTGCTAAAGAACAAGGGTACTGAGTGTGACCAAGACAAGAAGTCACTTGGATGTCTATCCACTCGTCAGTGACTTGCTTGATGTTGCAGTAGTGTGACTGGTCCTTTGACTTGCGATGCTTCGGCTACTCATAGTGAGGTTATTGTAATTTGACTGCACACATACATGGTCTCTAGCCATATGGGTCCATGCAGTGTAGATTGGCTGCAGTAGGTTCACTGTAGGAGTAGGGTATGCACCTATAAGGAATCTATCGACCTTGATAGACAAGGAGAGATCCTATGTGATTTATAAGATTGAGTTCGTAAGACCTCGGCCGGGGCAGTATGCACAGTGGAGAAAGAGTTTTCCACTCTCGAGCTTAAGTCAAATAAATCTTGACATATGATAGACGATGGGGTTTGACGAGTTGTCCATAACCTCCATCCTGTAGGGATCTACGATAGAAGGACTGTATCATACGATAACTGTACCTAGAGGTTCATCATTCCATTCTGCTGGGTAGCCACTACATGCTGCTAGGTGTCACTGGTGGATGGTGAGACTCACAAAAAATATCTCGATGATCGATAAACCCTGATGAGTTGAGTTGGAACTGTTCCAACCCATTGAAAGTAGTTTTCAATGATATTGTGATAGAGATCGCAATATATCTCACTACCAGTCAGAATAGAACCTATGGGGTCACGCACACTAGAGGTATTGATCGATCCGATGGTTGAATTGTGATTATGAATCACGAGTAATCAATTTGATTGATAATCAGTTGAAGAAGAAACAATGTAAGTTGATTAATTGGACTTAAACATGAATCCTACTTGGAGTAGGATTTCTGAAGTCCTAATTGGATTAGGACTGGAAGTTCCACTTGGAGTAGGATTCCTACAATCCTAATTGAATTAGGATTTTGAGTTCAATTTGGATTCCTACTTAGAATAGGATTCCTAGAAGTCTTAATTAGATTAGGACTTCGGATTCAAATTAGAGTCCTAGTTAGATTAGGACTTAAATTGAACAAATCCTAATTAGATTAGGGTTTCTTAAGTCTTAATTAATTATTAATCTAATGAATTATGATGACTTCTAATTTGATTAGGATTAAAGGGTTCAATTGAGTCATGGTTCAATCAAATCCTAATTGGATTAGGATTTGAAGGGAAACAAGTGCACCCAATCCTCTTTGGAAGAGGATTGAACCACCTAGGGTTATGCCCCACGCCCCACTTGATTAGATCAAGTGGGGACATGCGTGATGAAGGGTTAGGAGGGAGGGGTTGGCCGAAATCAAAGAGAGAGGAAGAGGGGCGTGCGCCTCTCCTCTTGGCTCCTAAAAAGGAAAACAATGAAGCTCCTAAAAGGTAGGAGCTCCATATGCCTTTATAAGGAGATATTGAACCAAGACCTAGGGTATTGGATTCTCTCCTCTTTTCAGCCGTGAGCCTCCCTCTCCCTCTTGGTTTTCAGCCGCCATCAGCAAAGGAAAAAGAAGAGGAGGCGTGGACCTCCTTTTGGTCTTCCTTCATGGTTCCAACGTAGGGAAAGCAAAAGGCAGCAACTAGCCTTTTGGTTCTTCTCCCTAGAGCCTTCTTCTTCTTCATCCTTCTTCTTCCTCCTCCCAAGCACAATCAAGGGTTGATTCAAAGGGAGGACATCAGCCATTAAAGTTGTCTCTGTAAGGTAGCTAGCACTTCGGGGAGACAAAGAAGCTAGGATCGGTTTTTGCTTCGTGTGGATACCCGTAGAGGCCGGACGCTTGTGCGGCTTCAAGCGAGCCTTCTTCCAAAACCACGAACTTCAGTTTGCGGTGATCATCTACCCACACAAGGTGACGATCTGATCTTTCTAATGTTATTAAAAGTTAATAATCCTAATCTATTTACGAACGGTTTTTGAACAACGTTCATGAGATGAACGTCGATCCCGCGCATGCCTCTTCCGCTGCCATCTGAAAAAAAATTTTAATTTTGTGCGGCATGGGCGGGTTCCCAACTATGGTATCAGAGCCTAGGCTTCGTAGTTTAAGGTTAGAATTAATTATTAAAAGGCGTATAAGATCTGAAAATTGAAAGATTATGCATGCTGAAATTTTTCTGCATGCAGATTTTTTCAGGGTTGCTGATTTTTGCATGCTGATTTTTATGTGATAAATTGATGATTTTAATTGCATTGTTGATTGTGTTAAGCTGATTAAATCTAAAGCATTATCATGAAGTATGTTTTTAAATATATATGTTTTTCCACTTCATGCAACTTAGCTATGTATTACTTCTAGAAAATAATATCTTTTATATTGCATATACTCCAAGTTTTGTCATCATCAAAAAGGGGGAGATTGATGACCCAAAGATTGATTCATAGATTGATTTTGATGATCACAAAACCTTGAAGTATAGATACTAATGTTTATGTTGCAAGGAGAAAGATATTTATTTTGCAAGGAACATAGCAAGTTGGAAGAACACAAGAAGGCCTCCAAAGCTCTCAAGTTGGAAGAAAGCTACAATTTATTGGCCCAAGCTTAAAGTTCAAAGGATTCAAATTGGAGGAGTAAAATCAAAAGAAAAATTCAAAAGAACAGTCTTCGAGTCGACTCCAGTGGAATTCGAGTCGACTCCGGAGAAGTATGAGTCGACTCCGGGAAAGTATGAGTCGACTCCTAGGAGTCACAGGCAGAAAAGTCAGAAAGCAGTTTTCGGGTCTGAGATTCGAGTCGACTCCCGCATTGCACGAGTCGACTCCGAGACTGCGCGACCATCAACAGACAGAAGATCAAGTTACTGCCTCTGAGATTCGAGTCGACTCCCAGACAGCTCGAGTCGACTCCACGATAGCTTCACGTCAAAAGGGAGAAGACCAACTTTCAGAAACTGAGAGCCGAGTCGACTCCGAGGAAGTTCGAGTCGACTCCAAGACTGGATGAGCCAAAAGACAGAGGATCGGGAGTTCGGGCTCTGAGATTCGAGTCGACTCCCAGGACAGTCGAGTCGACTCGAGTGGATCAAATTCAAAATTGGATCCACGGACTTCAGTGGATGAGCCGACTCCGAAATTGCCAAGTCAGCTCCAGAAGTTGGCGAGTCAACTCCAGGTTAAGACGAGTCGACTCCCAGTCAAGGCATGCACTTTAATTCAAATTTGGAACAGTGGCCGAGTCGTCTCCAGTAAAGCACGAGCCGACTCCTGCAACAGGCGAGTCGACTCCTGATCGCGCGAGTCGACTCCAATCCCAACGGTAATATTGTCAGGAAGTGCAGACTGTGTCCAACGGCTCTATTTTTGTCTCTAACGGCTATATTCTTGTTTCCACGCCATCTAAAGCTATAAAAACAAGAAGAGAGCTAGGGGAGAACTGATGGAAGTGGGAGAAAATATTTAGGAAAGAGATTACAAGGGAAATCTCCCATAAGCACAAAAAGGGCCATCCAAAGAGAAATAGAGAGAAGAAGAGCTTCCAAGTGAATCCCAAAGCTTCCTCTCCATCAGTGTGCTGCCTCGGGGATCCTCTACTTCATGCCAAATCAGAGGAGGATCAAGTAAAGAAGAAGCCGAGCTCCTCCATCTTCAAAACTCGTTTGAGGGCTTCTCTTTACTCTATTTGTTTATATTGTCATATTTGCTTGTTTAAGAAGCTTTGTTTTGTTTTATACTTTGTTTTAATATCTTGTAACTTGATTCAATCAAGGGATTGAATCAAGGGGTTAAGGTTTGTTGGTGAGCCAAAGAAAAACCAACGGTGTTAAGGTTTGTTGGTGAGCCAAAGGGAAAACCAACGGTGATAGGTTTGTTGGTGAGCCGAGGGTAAAACCAACGTGTAAGGGTTTGATTGTGATCCCGAGAAAACAATCGGGGAGGTTCTAGTCGGTGAGCCAGGGAAAACCGATCGAGTTCGTTGTGCGCTAGTAAAACAACAAGTTGGGTTGTGAGCTTGTAAAACAACCGGCTGTAATCGGTAGGATTATAGTGAAATTCCCAAGAGGTCTTGGGGAGTGGATGTAGGTGCTGGGGTGCACCGAACCACTATATGTCCTTTGTGTTTGTAATGCCTCTAGTTATTGTCTAACTAACACACTTACTTACTTAGATAAATTGTTTGCTTAATTCTTATCCGCACATCCTTTAGTTGCAAGCATATTTAATCAAGTCGAAGTCTATACATCAAACCCTTGCTAAGTTTAACTTTCACTGTGCATCTATACAACTTAGCATAGTAAATCAAAAAGTTTTAGAAGTAGCATAAAAGTTTTAAAAGACCCAATTCACCCCTCCTCTTGGGTTGTATCTACTGGGCAACAAGTGGTATCAGAGCAGGTGCTCAAATATTATTTGTAGTCTTAACCGACTAGAGCCAAAGATCATGACAACTCAAATAGATAGTTTTCTAGGAGAAGGACAATCAATTGATACACCTCCACTGTTTGATGGTATAAACTACCCACATTGGAAAATACGCATGCGCATTTTCATTCAATCACAAAACTATTATTTATGGAAAATCATAATAAATGATCTTCACACACTCTCTCAAACTTTTAATGAAAAGGATTTAGCACAATTGAATGCTGATGCCATGAACCTTTTATATTGTGCATTAGATAGGAATGAGTTTAATTGCATATCTTCTTGCATGACTGCTAAAGAAATATGGAATATGCTTGAAGACAAATATGAATGCACTAACAAATCTGAAACATCATGTGTAGAAGGAGAGCAGTATCATATTGAAAATCCATGCTTGGTGGCACAAGAGGTACATGCTGAAACTGAAAGCAATTTTACATTTGATGAACTCCATGATGCCTTTTCTGATTTGTATTTAGAATATAAGAAACTTATTTGTAAGAACAAAAACTTGAAGATTGAAAATCAAATTCTAATAGATGAAAAACTGAAACTAACCAGTAAAACTGAAATCTTAATTAAAGAAAATCAAGAACTAAATCAAAGAGATCAACTTCTCACTGAAAGTCATGATAAACTTAAGAAAAACAATGAGTTACTTTCAGAAGATAACAGAAGATTAACTAAAGAAGTTGACAGATTAAAACCTGTTGTTGAAAGATTTACCCTCAGCTCTGAAAAATTGAACCTAATGATAAATAATCAAGGAGCTGAATTTGATAAAGTTACATTAGGATATCAACCTTGGTACACCCAAAAATCTTTTAAGAATATGTTTGTTAAAACAGTTTTTAATTACTCTAAAACAGATTCTTATAAACAAAAGCTAAGTAAAATCTCTTCTGTTGTTCCTAAATCTATACATTACAAATTTAATGAACCAAAAAGGGAGAAACAGAAAATTAAAAGTTTTTCTACTACTCATGTTCGATCTAAGTTTGTTAAATTCAACAAGAGGATACAGAAATACATCCCTTGTAATCCTAAAATCTGTAAATTCATGGACAAAATAGCTATTAAGAGAATATGGGTTCCAAAAGGAACAATTATAGCTAACCTACAAGGACCCAAAAGAGCTTGGGTTCCTAAGTTGAAAATATGATTATTCTTTCAGCAAGCATGTCTAGCTATCCAAGGTTCTAATGAAAGATGTTATCTAAACAATGGGTGCTCTAGACATGTGTTAAAGAATTGAATTTAAAATGTAATTAAAAAGAATGATTTAAATGAAAGAAAGGATGAAATAAGTAATTCTTACATCTTCTCGTAATGAAATTACTTTATTAGTTGATTAAAACATAACTTGAAAGTATTAATCATTTTTGTGATATAAGTGATATTTGTCTTTTTGGGTATGAAAAGAAAATATATTCAAATCACTTCATTTTTTTTGTATGCTCCACTCACTATTGGATAAGTTGCTAAATGATTAATTAATTCATTAAAAATAACTCTATGAACCCTCTATATGCTTGATTAAGAATTTTTATCCATGGCATTATTTTTATTGATCATCAATATGATAATGTGTACTTGGTATGCTTTTGAATATATGCACTATGAATACCAAGATTAAAGAAACCATATTTGGCATATGAAATCAGCTCATGCTAGTATGTACTTAATCTCAAAAGACCTTGTCATAGGCTTACTTAGATTATCCTCTTAAAGGTCAAAGTTTTACTATGCATGCTAACTAAGGAAACAAACAAAAATAATTTCTAAATCTAGAGATGTTGTTTCCAACACTAATTTTTTCAAAAGCTTACATTAGCCTTGTTCTTGGCACTCAAATTAAAATATTTTCTGCATTGGCACAAACTCACAAAAAGCGATCAAATGATAAAGGTTTGCAAACTATGAATCACGGCATAGTTTTGAAAACCAATTTTTGTGTTAAGTTGTGCACAGAAAATAATATTGAATACAATTCTTTCTGCACCAAGAACACTATAGGTAAAATAGGATTAATAGAATCTTTGAAGAATTGAAAAAAGCAATGTTGTATGATAGTCATCTACTTAAAATGATGTTTAAAAGCTATCATCACTGCTTGTCATACATATGACTTCTATTAGATCTATCTTCGATGAAAACTTCTTTTGATCTTCTGAAAAATAGAAAACGAACTATTGCGTATCTCTCATATTTTTCAGTCGTACATGTTATGCTTGATATGTTCTCTTGAAAAATAATGCCAAATCTAATAAAGATATTTCTATCCTTGGATATCATTCATCAAGCAATGCATATAGAACATTCATGAAAAATTCTAGATATAGATGTATCAATTCATTTTATTCTTTATGAGACTAATGATCTATTATCAAAATACTAAAATCAAATTATATGGTTAAATCTTTTACATATAACAATCTGAAAAACTTGTTAATTAGAACCAAATTGGATTTTTCAGATATACACTTAATGATGACTACTAAAAGATTAAATCAAGAAAAGATGAAATAGATCTTGATAAGATTCTTGCATGATTAGAAGTAAAAATCACCTTTATCATTTGTTTGCTTTATAAACGTTATATCCTATCAAATGAGTGTGTAGAATGGACTCCTATGTGCTTACTTTATATATGTTAGATAACCACCATATTTGAAAACACTCATTACAAATATGATAAAGCATTATATGATTTGAAACAAGCATCAAAAGCATGATATAAAAGCTTAAGCAACCTTTTTGATAGAAAATAATAATGATAAATCTATGTATCAAAAGAAAGAATTAGTGACATTATTTTTGGTTCTACTAATGAAGATTTATATTTTTACTAAGCTCATACAAGGTGAGTTTGAAATATGTATGATGAATGAATTAACATCTTCTCTCAAACTCCAAATTAAGACAAACAGGAAAGGGGATCTTCATTGACCAACATTAGTCCACAAGAAAACTCTTATAGAAGATTGGCATGAAGAAGGTATATCTATGACCCCATCTTGTAGAATTTGAAAAGGATGAGCAAAGTAGATCTATTGTGTTAAAGCTGTATTGAAGCATGATAGAATAATTATTTTATCATACAGCTAGTAGACCAGGTTGTATGCTCATTATGTGACCTTGTGCAAGACTTCAATTCAACTTTAATGAATCATATTTTATTGATAACAAATAAATCATAATCTGAATTTTGATAGAAACAAACGGTTAAGATAAATTGATTAAAACTTAGTTAACATATCTTATTGATAATTATCTTAAGCAAATATAATCTAAACTAAATTCATTTGACCTTGATAGATCTTTCTATTGCCTCACATGCTTGTCATTGAACTATCTTGGTTAATGAATCTATCCCTTTAGTTCAAATGATATGTGCTTGCTTACATTTAGGCAATCTCTTGAGTAAAGTGACTCAACATGCAATTATTATCATACCTCATATTGAGTCATCTAATTAAAAAATATATATATGTTGGATGAATGCTCTGTATCTTAAAGAAACTAATGACTCTCCTTCAAGAAAGAAAAATGAGAGATTTCAGCTTGAAGGACACCTCCACATAAAATACAATAAACTCTCACATGCAAACAAGAGAAAGGACTTTCTTCAGCCAAAGGTTCATACGTAAGAAATCTAGTAGGTATTTGACTGAAGAATGGAGAATGAATTAATAATTCTAGATACTTCTTGAGCAAAGTCAATAACTTAAATCTTATTATGACATGATTAAGGTCTTTAACTATTAATTTTTGATATCATGTCTACATATATTGATTGACTTATACTTTTAAAAATTGTTTCATGGCTTGCCCAAACTATAATATATCTTTGTCTATGCCATAACTATGAAATACACAAGTTTATGCTTAAAATTTTGATTTAAAATAACTTGTGAGAAATTATGAATCCTTGAGCATAATGAAAATGTTGTTTGCATGATATACATATATATGATACGTAAGATTAATTCTCTATTCTGCTCTCTCATGAAAATTACTTGAGAATAACAAAAAGAGAGAGAGATAAAGAAAAGAAAATGGATATTATTCAAGAGAAGTAAAATCCAAATAGAGGCAAACACTTCAACCTTAAGGAAAAGCAAAACAAACTTAATATATTCGACACATTTGTGAGACTTGTGTGAGCATTCTTTTGGAAGGGATAAAATCCATAATTAATTACACTTAAATAGGGAGGTTTTGAAGTAAACATTTTAACCTTTCTATATTGCTCATCATAGGGATGGTGACAATGGGGAGGCTAGTGGTAGTACCCGGCACTATTTGACCCAACTATTCGGTGTAGGGCATATTAGGGACGGCACAAGAGGGAGGCTAGTGGTAGTACCTCGTGCCCCTTCCCAACTCCACCGGATAGGGAGCAAATAGAGTATAGAGCATAAGAAAGTTATAAATGAAAAATAAAGTAAATGAAAGTAGAATTAAGTCAAATTTTTAATCACTTGAAAACACACTTTAAGGATGAAATCATTGCAAGATTATATTTAAATAGGGGGTTTATTTGAAAAGAATTGATTTTGATCCTTGACATTCTTGTTCTTAGTATTTTAATGCATGACTTAATACATGGTATATTTTGCATATGGTATGATGTCTTGATTTATGGATTCTCAATATTTTGTAATGTTTCATACTTGGACAATTTGATTGAATGTTTGAATTGCTACATAACATCTTTTGTTTAGTTTTATTGAAAAGAAATTTCAGATTTGTCATTCACAATCATTGTTAAAATCTGAAAGCTAAATAAAATTGTAGAAAGGAGAAGAGAAGAACATCTCTATTTAGGAAAAATAAATTGATTTTGTTTTATCCTTCAACTTGCCTAAATTTGGTATATAATGTTCAAATTCGTACCAAAACTCAACATTTAATACAAAGATTCTGAATACGCTCTTATATGTTTGAAATATGTATTTTCAATCATAATCATTTAAGATGAGCTATAATGTGGAAGATACATATCTCAAAGTATGATTAAAAATCCTATGTAATTCAGAATCTGATTTTGTATAAAAGTTTAAACTCCATATGATTACTAAATAAAATGTTAATGTAAGAAAAACAGAATTTATTTTGATTGCTCCGATACGCATCCGAAACATATCATTTCTTATCTTCAAAGTATACTAATTTTGATTCAAATGATGTGTCTTACGATGATCTTGATTGCAAGTAAATATTTTTAAAATATATGACTTTATTTTAATATTTAAAAATTTATTGAGCTTCATGTATACATCGCTGAAAAACTATGATTAAGAAATTGAGTTCTAAAAATATATATACCTCAATGATCATCTATATATTTTTTCTCGCCTACATTCTTAAAGATTTCCATCAGAATATATATAGAGTGAATGATCTAAAAGCTAGAAATATTTCACCTCACTCAAATGACTCTAAAAGAAAGAAAATGTAAATGCTGTTGAAAGAAACTGAGCGTCAAATGAATCATTTTCTGATTAATATTTCAGTACATTTTCTCAAAGATTAAGAGGAAGCATAACTTGTTCTTGATAGATTAAAAAGGGTGATTGCTATAAATTTAGAATAATTCTTGATCACTCTCCATTCTCGATATCATAGAATTTCAGTTCTATTCACGTTTGTCATTAAAATCTGAAATTCAACAAAAGAAAAGAATGATTAAAGAAGTATGCATCTTTTGAGGGGGAGCTTTAGATATTCAGTATCTTATCCTAAAGTTACTTCAATTTGATGTATACCTTAAATCTTATGGATTGATTTTTATGAACTTCCTTATATTGCAAGACATGCTTTAAATTACCTTGAGATGAGTTCTATAAAGGTTGTCTTATCTCAAACCTTGAGTCTTAATAAGCTGAAACTTATAGAAAATATATTTTTGAGATTGACAATTTTATTGAACATTATCTTAGGATTCTAAACTCTTAAATGGAATGATCAATTGAGGGGGAGAAAGAAAATTTCAGAAGGAGAGGTCTTATGGAACTTAATCGCATAAATCTATAACTAAAGGAGAGAGAAAGAATACTAAATGAAAAGTGATTCTAATACTCTCCAATATGTATCATCTGAAATTTAAATCTGAAAATCTTTATGATACACCTTGAGGCGTGTTATTTGGTTAGTATATCTCATGCATCACTCTTGAACCAAATTGCAAATCTTAAGAGCCTCTAATTTAATGAAAAAGGAGGAGAATAATGTGTTAAATTTTCTTGAGTATCTCTTAGAAAACCTATTTTTTTTTAAACTTCACTAATGAGCTCTAATTGGCTTGCTTTTTGGAACTTCAATTTTGTGCAAATTCATTATTTTATGTATCAAATTGTGCTTATTTTCTAAAGAAATAAAAGAAAGTCTTTAAAAGAGCTCTAAGATGTATCAAAAATTTCATGAATGTATATTTTGATATTTGTGCCCCAATGCTCCTATTATCATAAAAGAACTTTGAAGTCATTAAGAGAATTAATTAATTTGCTCTCATGGTTGATAAAATACTTAATAGATTGGGCAAAAGGTCCTAAATGAACAAGCTTTCATACTTATTATTGAAGAGAGGTTAGATTTCCATTCGTGTGGTACTTCTTGAATTAACTTAAGAAAGATTCCACCTACACTTGCTTAGAAAACTATCTGTGGTATCACATTCGATGTGTTCTGCTCTGAAATTATCTTAATTGGCTCTGATCTATGCTCATTAATCTGATTCTAATATTATTGCCTTGAGTTATATGATTCATATCCTTGCAATAATTTGACTTGCAAATCAGAGTACAATAAGGAAAAGAAATATATGAGCATTCTGATCTTTGTGCTTAATGTTTCACTATCTTTTTGATGTTGTCAAAAAGGGGGAGAAATATCTAAGTATATGCTATATACTCAGAATGCTTTATTACTTTGAATTGAATACAAATCAGCTTAAAATTTAAATATGTTGATTGTGTTAAGCTGATTAAATCTAAAGCATTATCATGAAATATGTTTTTAAATATATATGTTTTTCCACTTCATGCAACTTAGCTATGTATTACTTCTAGAAAACAATATCTTTTATATTGCATATACTCCAAGTTTTGTCATCATCAAAAAGGGAGAGATTGATGACCCAAAGATTGATTCATAGATTGATTTTGATGATCACAAAACCTTGAAGTATAGATACTAATGTTTATGTTGCAAGGAGAAAGATATTTATTTTTGCAAGGAACATAGCAAGTTGGAAGAACACAAGAAGGCCTCAAAAGCTCTCAAGTTGGAAGAAAGCTACAATTTATTGGCCCAAGTTTAAAGTTCAAAGGATTCAAATTGGAGGAGTAAAATCAAAAGAAAAATTCAAAAGAACAGTCTTCGAGTCGACTCCAGTGGAATTCGAGTCGACTCCGGAGAAGTATGAGTCGACTCCGGGGAAGTATGAGTCGACTCCTAGGAGTCACAGGCAGAAAAGTCAGAAAGCAGTTTTCGGGTCTGAGATTCGAGTCGACTCCCGCATTGCACGAGTCGACTCCGAGACTGCGCGACCATCAACAGACAGAAGATCAAGTTACTGCCTCTGAGATTCGAGTCGACTCCCAGACAGCTCGAGTCGACTCCACGATAGCTTCACGTCAAAAGGGAGAAGACCAACTTTCAGAAACTGAGAGCCGAGTCGACTCCGAGGAAGTTCGAGTCGACTCCAAGACTGGATGAGCCAAAAGACAGAGGATCGGGAGTTCGGGCTCTGAGATTCGAGTCGACTCCCAGGACAGTCGAGTCGACTCGAGTGGATCAAATTCAAAATTGGATCCACGGACTTCAGTGGATGAGCCGACTCCGAAATTGCCAAGTCAGCTCCAGAAGTTGGCGAGTCGACTCCAGGTTAAGACGAGTCGACTCCCAGTCAAGGCATGCACTTTAATTCAAATTTGGAACAGTGGCCGAGTCGTCTCCAGTAAAGCATGAGCCGACTCCTGCAACAGGCGAGTCGACTCCTGATCGCGCGAGTCGACTCCAATCCCAACGGTAATATTGTCAGGAAGTGCAGACTGTGTCCAACGGCTCTATTTTTGTCTCTAACGGCTATATTCTTGTTTCCACGCCATCTAAAGCTATAAAAACAAGAAGAGAGCTAGGGAAGAACTGATGGAAGTGGGAGAAAACATTTAGGAAAGAGATTACAAGGGAAATCTCCCATAAGCACAAAAAGGGCCATCCAAAGAGAAATAGAGAGAAGAAGAGCTTCCAAGTGAATCCCAAAGCTTCCTCTCCATCAGTGTGCTGCCTCGGGGATCCTCTACTTCATGCCAAATCAGAGGAGGATCAAGTAAAGAAGAAGCCGAGCTCCTCCATCTTCAAAACTCGTTTGAGGGCTTCTCTTTACTCTATTTGTTTATATTGTCATATTTGCTTGTTTAAGAAGCTTTGTTTTGTTTTATACTTTGTTTTAATATCTTGTAACTTGATTCAATCAAGGGATTGAATCAAGGGGTTAAGGTTTGTTGGTGAGCCAAAGAAAAACCAACGGTGTTAAGGTTTGTTGGTGAGCCAAAGGGAAAACCAACGGTGATAGGTTTGTTGGTGAGCCGAGGGTAAAACCAACGTGTAAGGGTTTGATTGTGATCCCGGAAAAACAATCGGGGAGGTTCTAGTCGGTGAGCCAGGAAAAACCGACCGAGTTCGTTGTGCGCTCGTAAAACAACAAGTTGGGTTGTGAGCTTGTAAAACAACCGGCTGTAATCGGTAGGATTATAGTGAAATTCCCAAGAGGTCTTGGGGAGTGGATGTAGGTGCTGGGGTGCACCGAACCACTATATGTCCTTTGTGTTTGTAATGCCTCTAGTTATTGTCTAACTAACACACTTACTTACTTAGATAAATTGCTTGCTTAATTCTTATCCGCACATCCTTTAGTTGCAAGCATATTTAATCAAGTCGAAGTCTATACATCAAACCCTTGCTAAGTTTAACTTTCACTGTGCATCTATACAACTTAGCATAGTAAATCAAAAAGTTTTAGAAGTAGCATAAAAGTTTTAAAAGACCCAATTCACCCCCCCTCTTGGGTTGTATCTACTGGGCAACAGATGCGAATGTGAGTGGGGTAGATAAGTTTACATATGATGCAAACTAGTAGAGCAATTCCAATGAGACCTAAACTAAAACCTCCTCAATCAAGTCAAGAGTGAACCAACATGAGCGAGTCATATTAGATTTATTGATCTAATTGGTGTCTAGGAAAGCATTAAAGGTGGTTACTTAATTAGGACCTTACTCTCTGAGTAAGGGGAGCCTCCCACCTGCTTACCTAGCCAATTGTTCGATTATCTCTTATGAAGAGCTCAAGTTGCAAACACTAAGACATCATTAACCAATATTAAGTCCATAGGTCTTCCACCGTAGTAGAGCTGCTAAGGTCTTTCTGGTGTTGACTTGTCTCGGCTGGACATAGTGGGCAAGTTGCATCGGGGGGCTGAACCTCTCTATAGACATGAGATGTTGTAGGGGTAAAGGTGGGGTTGGGCACCAATAACTGTTAGGTGAGGACCCAATGACGACTTTATTTCTACGGTTATACGGTGGGTCTGATTTAACTAAGGAATGGGACCAATAACTGTTAGGTGAGGTCTTCATGGCTTAGAGACCAAGTAGCACTGCAACATGCTTGAGAAGCATTGTACAATAGTTGTACACTCATCCATTTATGTATCACCAATAACTGTTAGGTGAGGTGGCATATAAATCGGTGGGACCGCAGTACCCACTAGAAACCCTAGTCACGAAGGATTTCCGTTTTCCTACCAGGAGAGTGTAAAGGATTCGAGAAAATAGTGGGAAGTACATTTGTTCTAAAAGATCCTAGAACAAATTAGGATCAAGTACAAAATTCTAACTAGAATCTTTACTCTCTGAGGATTATAAAGTCAGCTTCTAGACTTTTAACTCATATCCTATAGAACAACCGTTTGACCAAACCCAATTATAAAAACTGGCTCAGCAAATTTCAAAAATAGTTTTGAATTGTGAGAAATTAGGGTATGTGCTAGACCATGGAATCTCCATGTTACCAATCTGTCCGATCACTGATCAGCGTAAGACGCATGCCAAGTGGACGAACAATGACAATAAAGTTAGGTGCTATACAATGGCATCCATGTCCAATGAATTACAATGCCAGCATGAGAACATGAAGACTGTCAGGGACATATTAAATCACCTGCAAGAGTTGTATGGTGATCAGAGTCGCGCAGCATATTTTGAAGTATCCAAGAGGCTCTTCAAGGCAAAGATGCGCGAGGGGCAGTCTGTCCATGATCACTGTTTGACTATGATCAAGGACCTAGAGGAGCTTGAGAAGCTCGGAATAACCATGCATAAGGAATTGCAAATAGATCTGATCCTGCAATCCCTTCTAGATTCATATGAACAGTTTCTAGTAGACTACCATATGAACAAGATTGTATGCACCAAAAATAGAATTGTTAAATAAATTGGTAACTACCTTAGGGACCTTGAAGAATTCAAGGGGCATCGTACTCGCTGTCGAGTTGGATTCTACTTCCAAGAGAGAGTCTATCTGGAAGAAGAATAAGCCTGCGAAGAAACAGAAGACCGAGAAAACGCCAAGTAAGGAAGTTCCAAGAAAAAGGCCAATTGCAAGAAAAAATGTTTCCATTGCATCATGGACGGCCAATGGAAGAGGAACTGTCCTACATACATGGGAAGCATAAAGAACATGAAGGATGACAGACCTTCATAAGGTATGTCAGATATGCTTAGGATACTTAGGGACTGTTACTTATTGCTAGCAGAAATTTGATTTCTGTATCTTATTTAGCATAGAAAGATTTTTATAAGACTACTATTCCATTTATTTGAGAAATAAATTGGTTCAACGTGGTTTTATGATTGACAGTCTCTATCACATAAATATGGATGTATCTGTGAATGTATTTGAACAAACAGTAAATACCATAGGATCTAATAGATCTAGAAATGAGATAAATCTAAAGTATTTGTGGCACCTCAGGCTTGGCCATATAGGAGAAGACAGAATAAGCAAATTGGAGAAATATGAGATTTTGGGCTCATTGACTTTCGAGTCATATTCGATTTGTGAATTCTACCTTCAAGGAAAGATGGCCAAATTATCCTTTGTAGGACACAGGGAGGTCCACTGAAATACTTACCCTAGTACACACTAATGTGTGTGGCCCATTCGATGTACAGGCTAGGGGTTGTAATTTTTACTTCATTTACCGATGATAACTCACGGTATGGATATGTGTATGATACACAAATCTGAAACTTTTGAAAGGTTCAAAGAGTTGAGATATAAAGTAGAAAAAAAATAGAAAAACTCATTAAGGTTCTTCGATCAGATCGAGGAGGTAAATACCTTAGTGGAGAGTTCCGTGATTATCTCAATGAGAATGGTATAGTTTCATAATGGACTTCTCCTGGTACACCTCAGCTCAACGGAGTGTCAGAGAGGAGGAATCGGACTCTATTGGATATGGTTCGGTCCATGATGAGCTTCACTGATTTACCCTTGTTTCTTTAGATAGATGCCCTATTTTCAGCTATTTACTTAATGAATAGAGTTTTTTCTAAAGTCCGTTCCTACCACACCATATGAGATATGACATGGTAAGAAGCCGAGTCTTGGTTATCTCAAGATTTGGGGATGTCCAACTCAACTCAAGCGACAACAGGCGGACAAGATAGAGGATAGGATAATTAATGCTCGTTTTATAGGATATCCTAAAGAGTCATTAGGATACGACTTTTCATCCCAAAGGATCACAAAGTGTTTGTGGGCCTACATGCTATCTTCATGGAAAATAGTTTATCCTTGATAGAGACAGTGGGAGAAAAATTGAGCTTGAAGAGAAAGTCTCTAAAGAGCAACGAGCCATTGTTCCTATAGAACCTATTTATATTAAGTCAGTACATGTAGTACCTCCTCCACCTCATAGAGGAAGTGTTTCTCATGGGAGATAGGGATCAAGGTAAGGATCCCAATACCTACAACGAGGTGATGTTAGACATCGATTCCAAGAGATGGCTGGAAGCGATGAAGTCAGAGATGGACTCCATGCATTCCAACCAAGTCTGAACTTTGGTAGATCCATCAGAAGTTATAGTACCTAATGGGTGTAAATGGATCTATAAGAGAAAATTAAGTTCGGATGGCTAGGTAGAGACCTATAAGGCAAAGCTAGTGGCGAAAGATTATAGTCAGTGCGAAAGCACTGATTATAAGGATACTTTTCACCTGTAGCATTGTTGAAGTACATTCAAATATTGCTTGCTGTTACAGCATATCATGATATTATGATGGTGATCACAAAGTATGTAAGCTGCAAAGGTCCATCCATAGACAAAAGCAAGTATCTCGGAGTTGGAACACTCGTTTCAACGATGTAATCAAATCATTTGATTTCATTAAGAACGAGTAGGAACCACGTGTTTATAAGAAGGTTAGTGGGAGGGCTATTGCATTCCTCGTATAGTACGTGGATGATACCCTTCAAATTGGGATTGATATTCCCATACTGACTTAGGTCAAGATTTGGTTGTCTAAGGAATTCTTCATGAAAGACCTTGGGAAAGCATCCTATATTTTGGGGATAAAGGTCTATAGAGATAGATCTAAAAGGATGCTTGGCCTGTCACAGAAGATGTACATAGAGGAAGTGCTGAAAAGGTTCAGCATGTAAAACTCCAAAAAGGGGTTTCTTACCCCTTAGGCATGGAATTCATCTCTCCAAAGAAGATGTGCCCCAACATCTAAAGAGATTCAATGCATGAGCAAGATTCCATATGCTTCAGCAATAGGAAGCCTCATGTATGCCATGCTGTGTACACGACCTGATATAGCACTTGCAGTGAGTGTCACTAGCAGATATCAGTCAAATCCAGGCGAGGAGCACTGGACTGCTGTGAAGAACATTCTTAAGTACTTAAGAAGAACTAAAAATTTGTTCTTGGTCTTTGGAAGAGCATCAAAATTAAAGGTAAAAGGATACACGGATTCAGACTTCATGACGGATGTCGATGATAGAAAATCTATGTCTGGATATGTGTTCTTGTGCAATGGTGGTACGGTAAATTGGAAGAGTTCTAAACAACCGATCATTGCTGACTCTACTATGGAAGCTGAATACATCGCCGCCTCTGAAGCTGCTAAGGAAGGCTTCTGGTTCAAGAAATTCATTGCAGAGTTGGATGTGATGATATTAGATGCCATAACACTCTACTGTGATAATAATGACGCCATAGCTCTTGCTAAGAAACCAAGGTCTCATCAGAAGTCGAAGCACATAGAGCGGTGCTATCACGTCATACGCGACTACGTTGAGAAGAAATATGTTGAGGTGCAGAGAGTAGACTCCGCGGACAATGTGGCGGACTCGTTCACTAAGCAGCTGAGTCAACAAAAGACTGAAGCCCACCTTGAGAAGATGGAACTTAGATATATGACTAATTGGCTTTAGTGTAAGTAGGAGATTGTTAGATGTATGCCCTAGAAGCCAATCTGGCTGACACATTATTAATTCTAGAACATAAATTTGTACTTGACTATTTATTATTGAATAAATAAAAGGCATCTTTTTCATTCATATTGTTTATGTGTCTATGAATCGTCCAAGAATTAATAAGATGATGATGCATATTCTTAAGAGTTAAGAATTTGAGCCATGCATCATTGGTGATTAATTTCTAAAATGCTCATGATCAATGGATCATCACGAAGACGGTGATCGATCCGATGAGATCAGTGCACACATTGCTTTTCTTGTGGATGGACAAGACTCAAGTCCACGATGTGGCGACACTGAAGTAATAGTGCAGGTGCTTGTTAAAGAACAAGGGTACTGAGCGTGACCAAGATAAGAAGTCACTTGGATATCTATCCACTCGTCAGTGACTTGCTTGATGTTGCAGTAGTGTGACTGGTCCTTTGACCTGCGGTGCTTCGGCTACTCACAGTGAGGTTATTGTAGTTTGACTGCACGTATACATGGTCTCTAGACATACGGGTCCATGCAGTGTAGATTGGCTGCAATAGGTTCACTATAGGAGTAGGATATGCACCTATATAGAATCTATTGACCTTGATAGATAAGAAGAGATCCTATGTGATTTATAAGACTGAGTTTGTAAGACCTCAGTCGGGGCAGATTGTACCGTGGAGAAAGAGTTTTCCACTCTCGAGCTTAAGTCGAATAAATCTTGACATATGACAGACGATGGGGTTTGACGAGTTGTCCATGACCTCCGTCCTGTAGAGATCTACGATAGAAGGACTGTATCATATGATAACTGCACCTAAAGGTTCATCATTCCATTCTACTGGATAGCCACTACATGCTGCTAGGTGTCACTGGTCCCCTCCTTGTACTCCTCCCTAGTCCCTAGCACACTGCCCAATTCTTTCTTGTCTTCGGTGGACGTGGATGGTGAGACTCACAGGGAATATCTCGATGATCGATAAACCCTGATGAGTTGAGTTGGAACTGTTCCAACCCATTGAAAAGAGTTTTCAATAATATTGTGATAGAGATCGCAATATATCTCACTACCAGTCAGAATAGAACCTATGGGGTCACACACACTAGAGGTATTGATCGATCCGATGGTTGAATTGTGTTTATGAATCATGAGTAATCAATTTGATTGATAATCAGTTGAAGAAGAAACAATGGAAGTTGATTAATTGGACTTAAACACGAATCCTACTTGGAGTAGAATTTCTGGAGTCCTAATTGGATTAGAACTGGGAGTCCTACTTGGAGTAAGATTCCTACAATCCTAATTGAATTAGGATTTTGAATTCAATTTGGATTCCTACTTAGAATAGGATTCCTAGAAGTCCTAATTAGATTAGGACTTCGGATTCAAATTAGAGTCCTAATTAGATTAGGACTAAAATTGAACAAATCCTAATTAGATTAGGATTTCTTAAGTCTTAATTAATTATTAATCTAATGAACTATGATAACTCCTAATTTGATTAGGATTGAAGGGTTCAATTGAGTCATGGTTCAATCAAATCCTAATTGGATTAGGATTTGAAGGAAAACAAGTGCACCCAATCCTCTTTGGAAGAGGATTGAACCACCTAGTGTTCTGCCCCACGCACCACTTGATTAGATCAAGTGGGGACATGCATGATGAAGGGTTAGGAGGGAGGGGTTGGCCGAAATCAAAGGGAGAGGAAGAGGGGCGTGCGCCCCTCCTCTTGGCTCCTAAAAAGGAAAACAATGAAGCTCCTAAAAGGTAGGAGCTCCATATGCCTTTATAAGGAGATATTGAACCAAGACCTAGGGTATTGGATTCTCTCCTCTTTTCAGCCGTGAGCCTCCCTCTCCCTCTTGGTTTTCAGCCGCCATCAGCAAAGGAAAAAGAAGAGGAGGTGTGGACCTCCTCTTGGTCTTCCTTCATGGTGCCAACGCAGGGAAAGCAAAGGCAGCAACTAGCCTTTTGGTTCTTCTCCCTAGAGCCTCTTTCTTCTTCATCCTTCTTCTTCTTCCTCCCAAGCACAATCAAGGGTTGATTCAAAGAGAGGACATCAGCCATTAAAGTTGTCTCTGCAAGGTAGCTAGCACTCCGGGGAGACAAAGAAGCTAGGATCGATTTTTGCTTCGTGTGGATACCCGTAGAGGCCGGACACTTGTGCGGCTTCAAGCGAGCCTTCTTCCAAAACCACGAACTTCAGTTTGCGATGATCATCTACCCGCACAAGGTAAAGATCTGATCTTTCTAATGTTATTAAAAGTTTTTAATCCTAATCTATCTACGAACGGTTTTTGAACAATGTTCATGAGATGAACGTCGATCCCGCACATGCCTCTTCCGCTGCCATCTAAATTTTTTTTTTAATTTTGTGCAGCATGGGCGGGTTCCCAACAAATTACAGATCTGAAAATATTATTTATGCATGAGATGCGAATGGTGATGATCATGGATGAACCCTTTTGAATGTGCTGAAATATTCTGTGATGTTCTGTGATGCTATGTGATGGCATGTAATTTTAATTTTCAGATGCCTGCGTGCATCTTAAATTCATGTATTAGAGACCTACGTGTCTAATGAAAAAGAGTTATAATTTATTCTTTTATTTTTAATTTTTATCTGGGATGTAATATGTGATGTGTGTTGCACGTCAATGGTTGATCGGTGCATGCCTCTACAAGTATGATTTGCGTGGATCGAGACCAAGGGTTGATTGAAGATGGATCAAGGAGTTGATCACAATTGTATCTAGGGGATCAAGATCAAGTCAAGAGTTGAAGACGATCTAACCAATTGACGTGCATGTGCTTGTAAAATGACCCCATCCTGGATTCATGATCATCACCAGTTAAATTTATTTTTGATATTATGCCTGGATGTTTATGATTATGTTTATGCATAGCGGGTAGAAAATATATTTGCATGAGATGTGGATAGTCGATCGAGAGAGACCTAAATCAAAACCTCCTCAATCAGTCGAGAGTGAATCAAAATGAGCTAGTTATACTAGATTAATTAATCTAATTGGTGTCTAGGAAAGCCTAAAGGGTGGTTTCTTAATTAGGAGCTTACTCTCCGAGTAAGGGGAGCCTCCCACCTGCTTACCTAGCCAATTGCTTGATTACCTCTTATGAAGAGCTCAAGGTTGCAAACACTAAGACATGATTATGCAATATTAAGTCCATAGGTCTTCTACCGTAGTAGAGCTGCTAAGGTCTTTCCGATGTTGATTTGTCTCGGCTGGACACAGTGGGCAGGTTGAAAGAATAGTTGCCCTACAAGCCAATCGCAATATGTATTGCGAAGGATTTTCTTTTGATTTTTTAAATCATGTACATGACATTTAAATATGAATAAAGACATTGTGTTTTATCATATGCTGTTGATTATATTTGCGATAAACTCTTTAGATTAGGGCAATGATTTTGAGGCTATGATGAGATCATACTAGTGAGACCTAAAATCCTAAAACTCTAATCTTAAATATTTCCAATCATTGGTACATTGAGTCAGGGATCAATGTTTACCGGAAAGATTGACACATCTTATGTATGCTCGATGCAGAGGGTGATCTCACAATCACTTCTGTGGAGACACTAATACAAAGATGTGGGTGCTCATTAGAGGAATGAGTTCACTGAATTGACCTACAAAGAGAAATCTTATGAAGTCTTACTTACATGTCAAAAGATGACTCTCTTAGTGGGAGTTGTGTAACTGATCCTTTGACCTGAGATCACCATAGTATCTTGTGCAGATAAATCCATATTTTGGTTTCCACTCATTCATGACAATAAGTTGTGTACGAGCTTTCAACCTATGGGTTGGCTGAGAGAGCTGCTGCCAGATTAGTTCCCGCTCCTGCTCTGCCCTTTCCGTCTGGTCTTCTGGATATGGTGGATTGTGTACGAAGGTTATGAGTAGGTCAATAAGGAATTAATCACTTCTAGTAAGAGAGGATCGCATCCTATTTATTCTAGTCATATGATAATTCAGGGAGCCTTTGATCAAAGCACAATGAAAATTAGAAAGAGTTTCAAATATTTCATTATTCGAATTATCATTAGAAGATTGAGAAATATATATGAATATGAAATTGAGTTTGACATATATTCATACTCATATACATATTCGGGATGTAGTTTGATTAAAGGATTGAATTGCGCGGTAACTTGCCATTGAAGGATATTTTTGATATTTCCACCAAATTTCATATTTTTCGGGTAAACATGACACGTTGCTAGACGTCAATCTTGTCTTATAGGTTTGATCGTTAAGTTTAGGTTCGCGCAGTTTGGATTTAAATCGATTAGAAGAGTTCTAATCAAGTTGGGTCAACTCACACTCATACCTATTGCTAGCTAAGTATGGAACCCAATGGGTCACATGTTAGAAGTATGCCCTAGAAGCCAATTTGGCTGATGCATTATTTTGTTCTGGGATATAAATATATACTTGACCTAATAATGAATTTATTAGGATGGGCTTTCTTTTCATTCATGTTCTTATGTGTCCATGAATCGTCCAAGAAATTAATAAGATTATGACGCATATTCTCAAGAGTTGAGAATTTGAGGCATGTGTCATTGGTGATTAATTCCTGAATTGCTCCTCATCGATGGATCCATAACGAGGGACGGTGATCGATCCGCCGAGATTAGTGCACAGATCACTTAGTCAGATAAACGAGTCTTGAGTCCATAGTGTGGGGATACTGAAGTGATTGTGCAAGTGCTTGTTAGAGAACAAGGGTACTGAGCGTGACCAAAGCAAGTAGTCGCTTGGATGTCTATCCACTCGTTAGTGACTTACTTGATGCTGCAGTTATATAACTGGTCCTCTGACCTGCGATGCTTCGACTATTCACAGTGAGGTTGCTGTAGTTTGATGAGCACATAAACATGGGCCCTATCCATTTGGGTCCTTGTGGTGCAGATTGGCTGCGGTAGGTTCATTGCAGGAGTAGGGGTGCATCTAGATGAAATCTATCGACCTTGATAGATTAGGAGAGATTCTATGTGATTTATGAGACTGAGTCGTAAATCCTTGGCCAAGGTAGTTTTTGGAAAAAGAGTTTTCCAATATCGAACTAGCGTCGAATAAATTTTACATATGACAGATGATGGGGATTGACGAGTTATCCATGACCTCCATTCTGTCGAGATCCACGATAGAGGGACTGTATCATACGCTAACTGCACCAAGAGGTTCATCTATTCCATTCTGCTAGGTTGCCACTACATGCTGCTAAGTGTCACTGGTAGATTGTGAGACTTAGAGGCATTCACTTGATGATCAGTGAACCCGAATGAGAAGAGTTGGAATTGTTCCAACCCATTGAAAGGAGTTTCAATAATATTGTGATAGGGATCACAATATATCTCACTACCAGATAGAATAGAACCTATGGGGTTACACACAATAGAGGATCTGATTGATCTAATGGTTGGATTATGATTTGGAATCACAATAGTTTATAATTGTCAATTTGATTGATAATTGGTTTAACCCACTAAGAGTTAGTGAGTTGAAGAAGGAATTAATTGCAATTGGATTGCAATTTGATTGAATCAATTGGACTTAATTAATTGAACTCGATCTTATTTGATAAGGTTCAAGAGTCCTTCTTGAAGTAGGACTCCTAGAGTTCTAATTAGATTAGGACTTCAAATTGTTAGAGTCCTACTTGGAGTAGGATTCCTAAAAGTCCTAATTGGATTAGGACTAAAATCATGAGTCCTAATTGGATTAGGATTCCTAGAGTCCTAATTAATTTTGGTCCAATAGATAAAGATGACTCCTAATTAAATTAGGATTCATGTGAATCAAATAGGGAGACTAATTGGGTCCTACTTAGATTAGGATTCAATGAACCAAGGACCACCTAAATCCTAATTTGATTAGGATTAGAAGGGAGGGGCTCTTTCCCCTCCCTTCCTTGGATGCTCCCGGGATCCGCATCCCGGATGGCCGGGATGCGCGTCCCGGATGGACGGGACTCGTGCCCCGGATGCTCAGGTCGCGAGAGCCATTTTGGCCAAACTTTGGTGCGGCTCCTCCTAACTTCTAGGAGGAGTCCACGCCTAGGGCTTCAAAGAAAAAGAATAAAAAGGGGGGCAGCCCCCCTTGGGATTATTCTTGGTGGCTCTTTTTAGGCGAGCAGCCTCCATCTCTCCCTTCTTCTTCTTCCATCCGCAAGGCACAAAGAGAGGTAGCAAGCATGGAGTCTTATTCCTCCTCTTGGTCAGCTACATGGAAGAAAATAAAGAGAGGAAGGTGTTCCTCTCTTCCCTCCTTCTTCATCCATGGTAAAGGAAAGGCAAGAAAGTGTTTCTTCCTTCTCCTTCTTCTTCCTCTTGGAAGCAATCAAGAGTTGATTGCTTGGAGGAGTTCCAACCATCAAAGAGGGATCCCTGAAAGAGAGCTAGCACTCCGGTGAGATCATAACCTTGATCGATCCAGATCTTCGTGTGGATACCCGTAGAGGCCGGACGCTTGTGCGGCTTCAAACGAACCCAATTTCCACGGTCATCAGATAGCGGTGAAGATCTACCCGCTCAAAGGTAAAGATTTAATCTTTACAATTATTTTTGTAGATCTGAAAATTAATCAAGTAATTAATTTTAATCTATCCTTTAGATTTTATAATCTTCTGAGTTAGAGAACTCCGAATTTTTTTTAAAATCTATGTTCCTGGGGACGTTCATGAGATGAACGACCCCGCACGTGTCTTTCCGCTGCGATCGTCGCAATGCGTGCAGGGGTAACCCGACAGTGGTATCAGAGCCGTGTTTAAGGGATTAAGATTAAAATTGAGAGGCTTGATTAGGATTAAATTAGATCTGGATTTTAATATTCATGCTTGCTGAAATTTTCTGCATGCTGAAATTTTAGTTTTCAGAAATTTCAGCATGCTGATTTTTATTCTTATGATCTTGCATGTAGATTTTAAATTACAATAAGATTGAAATAATTAAAAATCATGTCTTGCATGATTAGAGATTCAATTGGTAGCATGATTAAAATTAAAATTATCAGATCAAAAATTTTATGCATGAGATGCATGTGATAAGAATCAATCATGGATTCATGATCATAAAAATATATTTTTCTGTTTATATATGCGTGAGATGAATAAGATATGATCAAATTATGGATTCATGATAATTAAAGGATAATATTGTTTAGGCCAATGCTTAAAAGGAAAATTATATATGCATGAGATGAATAAGATATGATCAAATTATGGATTCATGATAATTAAAGGGTAATATTGTTTAGGCCAATGCTTAAAAGGAAATTGTATATGCATGAGATGTATATATATAAATGTTAAGCAATCTTTACATGGGATGTAAAAAAAACCCAAATAGGTTAGGTCATTTACATAAGATGTAAACCTAAACTAATATGTCATTTGCATAAGATGTAAACACATAACATATGAAAGGATTTTATATTTACATAGGGCGTAAACCTAAACAAATATGCCATTTATATAAGATGTAAGCGCATAACATATGAAAGGAGTTTCATATTTACATAAGATGTAAACCCTAATCGAGACCTAAAATCTCCTCAATCAGTCGAGAGTGAGTGATACATTGAGCTGGCCATATTTGATTAATTGATCTAATTGGTGTCTAGGAAAGCATTAAAGGTGGTTACTTAATTAGAACCTTATTCTTTGAGTAAGGGAAGCCTTCTACCTGCTTATCTGGCCAATTGATCGATTACCACCTATGAAGAGCTCAAAGTTGGAATCACTAAAACTAGATTATCTAATATTAAGTTTAGAGGTCTTCCACCATAGTAGAGCTGCTAAGATTTTTTCGGCGTTGATTTGTCCCGGCTGGATACAGTGGGCACGTTGCATTGGGGGTGTAACGCCCTGAAACAGTGTTAGGGTAGCTTAAGTAATTTTTTACTAGTTATTAAGCATTTTCATGATTTTAACCTAGTTTATTATGAGAATCCGAATGCACATGAAAGGTGAGGGAATATCAAAAATTTTGTGATGCAAATTGGATGGAAATTTCCCAGGAAGTTTGATTCAAAATCAATTCAAATAGGTCGGAATTTCAGTTGTTACAGAAAATTTTACAGTTCCACAGATTGAGAGTGCAATAACTCTGGATATAGTCGATGAATCTAAGTAAAATTTTAAACACATAGTCTACATTGAGTGAGGGATTTACTGTTGAAATTTCAGCTCAAATGGATTAGCCTACAGCCTGGAACAAAACAAGTTAGTTGAGTCCCTCGGAAGCCTATCATTACATAAAACTGCAGACCTAGATTTGTCCAAAATTTCTGTAAAAAGTAGGAAGCATGACGTGGCCTGAAACCTAGTTTTTAAAAGCCCTGGGAACCACTCTTTTGACACGTTAGATATCTAGGAAGCTAACGTGTCAAGAGGGGGGGGGGTGTCTAGCATGTTTTCAGCAGGCAGCAACTTGTGCTGCTGCTGTTCAACCGTTAGGAAAAGTTTAGTTGTTGGTTGTAGGTGCCAGCCCAAGTCAGGCCAGGAAAAGCTCCAGGGAGGGAGAGAGAAAGCTAGGGAAGAGAGAGAGCTACTTGGGGAATTCAAAGAATTTGTGGAAGAAGGTTTAAAGTAAAGAGGAAGAGCAACTTGCCGTTGGGCTGCTGAACAGAAATATAGAAATTCTGGTGCACCCAGGCTTCCCAGCGAATTTCAGGTGAGTTTTCCAAACTTTTTAGTGATTCTAATTGTATTCCCACATAGGAGGGTGATAAAGGAAGATTTTAGTTATTTTAGATGAATTTTTAGGTATGAAAAAGGATTTGAACTATGCTTCCGAAGTTGTTGAAAGCAGTCTGAAATTCTGCAGAATGAAGCGATAGGATTTCATTGTGTTTTAGGTGATTAAATTGTTGTTTAAAGCTGAAAGTTTGTAGGTTGTGTTAGGGATTTCCTAGTCCTAACACAGAGCCTAATAGGTGGAATTGATTGTTTAAGAACCTCCGGGAGTTAAGAGGTTTAATTGGCTCGAAAATAGAACAAACAAGATGAAAATAGGGAAATTGAATTCTAATTTATTTTTGATGTTAAGTAGTTGTTTGGCAGCTGAAAATTTATAGATGATATAGAAGGTTTTCTAGTCCTAACCTAGGGTATCAAAGAGGGGGATAAAAGCTTGGAAACCTTTGAGAATTGAGAGGTTTTATTTATCCTAAAACAAGACAAGCAAGGTAAAAATCAGAAAGTTGAGATGAGGGTGTTGGATTTCTTTTTGGAACATGCATAATCATGTTGCATCATATAGGTTATAATTTTGATCGACTCTTTTAATTGTTTAGGAGGAGAAGAGAGTCCCGAAAGTGTGCCGGGAGTATCAAGCGCTAGGGTGGTGCATTAGCCATCACAAGGTGAGTGGTTTTCTTCTTAACTATGGTAGTTTATTTTGTAATTCCAGAGAAATGAATGATGTCTCCAAATTCAGAATGAATATGCTACAGAATGAAAATAAGAAGTATTAATTCTCATAATTAAATTGCTTTCTATCAGTGGATAAATTATCTGATTTGGAAAATATATGCTATGCTTGAAAATACTTTAAATTCATGTTTGTTGATTCGTAAGTTTATGAACTTGTTTGGGAATGGATTAATCCAAAGTGATTGAACCATTTAAAATCCCTTATCACGGCCAAAAGAGTCATTTTAGTTTGACTCCAAGCTATTCTGGAGTTGACCCCTGTACTCTAGAGTCGACTCCAACCTTGTCACAGTAACTAATATTTGCACTTTTATCTTAGATACATCATATCAGAGTTTATGATATGCGCCCAGTAGGGCAGAGATGGGACGCCGGGAGGGCGTAGCTATGATATGTGCCTAGTAGGGCAGAAATGGGACGCCGGGAGGGTGTAGTAATGATATGTGCCAGTAGGGCAGAGTTGGGACACCGGGAGGGCGTAGTAGTAGCACCATGCATAGGACTGTCGGGCTACTCATGAGAATGGTGCCTCATGCGAGTGACCGGCAGTAGGGCTCGTGGGAGCCATGATTTTCAATATTTAAGCTATGTATACATATGACTGAGCAACAAATGTATTATTTTTAAGCATAATGATTTTAGAACCTATGTGAATGTTCTATGTATCAAATTCCTCAGGGAAGAAAAGTGGACTCTACGGTCCAAAAAAATGACTTGAGCATGGCGATTTTATTAATGCTTTATTTTAAAGCAACAGCTTTATTTCCTGCTAGTTGTAGTACTATTGGCAAATAACAGATTTCTTATGGGGTTGAAATCTAGGTGCTTTAAAATCAAATGCAAATGTTTCATATGTGGCATAAACACGTTATATTTAATGTATGTAAATAAGTATCACAGCTGAAACTTCTTATTTTCTCATGGTTAATAGATTATCCACTCACTGGGACTTAGTTCTCATCCCTCTCTTTTTCTGTAAATTTTTGCAGATCGGCAGAGTCATAACATTATAAAGGTACCGCATCAGCATCATCCTAGAAGTTTGTCATAGAAGGTTGGCCATGCCCCTCTGAGTGAAAGGAAAAACCTTTGTATTATGCATATAGGTGGGGTGTGAATGTATAGTAACTTGAGACAGATGTAAAGTTTGTTATATTTTGAGCAATGTATAGTAGACTTTAAGTTATAAATGTAAGCTTGGGTTGCTTTTAGTTATGATTAAAGTGAGTTAAATTAATTAAACTGACAGGTTTAGGATGTGTGAATTTTTATTGGTTGGTTGGTTGGATATAGTAATTGACAAGTTTTTAATAGTAACTTGTGAACCGCGGCACAAGCTGCTAGTAGAAACTCTGCTCGGTACTGTACCCGACTAACCTACTGTGGGAAGGGATCCCACAGCGGTTGGTATCAGAGCCAGGTTATTAGATTGCATGGGCATATGCATCATAAAGTTATTTTCAGTCGGTCTGATCATTTCCATTTTGTGATGTAGGGATTTGGTATAGACAAGATTAGGTTCTGGTGGAGAACGACCACCAGTTAGAAGTAGAGGTCGAGGTAGACCAAGAAAAGTTGATAGGGATGGCCAATCTGATAGGACTTCACCCAGTGTTTCATCTTCTGCCCCAAGAGTGGAGGCAGAGGTATCACCAGTTCATGAGCATGTGCATGATTCTCCACCTAATGTACCAGCACAGGCACATATTCCTGGGTTATCAGATTTGATAGGAGTACTTACTCAAGCTATCACAGTTGCTGTCGCATCTACTCCTAATTTTTAGCCTAGTGGTGCTGAGATAGAAAAGAGTTATGAGAGGGCTATAAAGCTAAGGGCAACAGAATTTCAGGGTACTACTGACCCAATACAAGCAGGAAATTGGTTTCAAAAGTTGGAAAGGGTGTTCACATTAATGAAAAGTACTGATGAGCAGAAGTTGAGTGTTGCCACCTTTCTGTTAGAGGGCCGGGCCCGAAATTGGCGGAGGTCATATGTTGAAAGGCAGTCGCAGGAATCTGTAATTTCTTGGACTGATTTCAGAAGAGAATTTTATCAGCAGTATTACTCCACTATGTACCGAGACCAGAAGAGAAGGGAATTTCTGAATTTGACCCAAGAGAATATGACTGTAGCTGATTATGAAGCGAGGTTTAGTGAATTGTCTCAGTTTGCTCCAGCTTTTGTAGCAGAAGAAAAAGAAAAGTGTAGATTATTCCAAGATGGATTGAGGCTTGATATCAGGGCCAAAACAAGAATACATGACTATAATAATTTCTCAGAATTGATAGAAGGGGCTATCAGAGCAGAAGAGATTGAAAGGGAGTTTTATGGGCAGAGGCAGAAGAGGTTCAAGAGGAGTGCACAAAGTTTATCCTTAGGTGGAGGGAGTCATCAGCCACCAAGGAAGACTTTTGTGGTTGGGCAGCCTAATCAAAATTTTAGGATGCCAGGAGAGTCAAGTAGAGATTCATTTGCTTTTACTAGTCCTGTACCAAGGAGACCAGAACAAAGAGTTGTACCACAGCCAGCAGAAAGTAGAGTTACTGGAGGAAGGGAGAATCAGGATAGCTCGAATAGGGGAGTTAGCCCAATAACTACCTCAGTCAGTTAGATTCCTCGGTGTAGGACTTGTGGAAAGTTACACCGTGGAAGGTGTAGAGAAGGGTTCTAGGGATGTTTCCGGTGTGGCCAAATGGGCCATCGGAAAAGAGATTGCCCTAGGAATGTTCAGGATAGTGGTCCTCCACCAAGGTCTTTTATCTCGCAAGGACTTTCAGTGAAGCGCAGTAATTATAATGCTAGTACACCAACAAATAGAGTGGAGACTAGCATGAGTAGGCAGAACACTGTGCAGGGCCGATCAAGAGCTGAGGCCAGAGTGCTTGCCATGACAAGACAAGAGGCTCAGGCTACTCCTGATGTGGTGACAGGTACAATATCTATATTTGATCATGATGCATACATATTGATTGACCCCGGGTCTACACATTCATATCTATCACCAGCGTTTGCTATGCATACTGATAAAAATTTGAGTCTATTAGACTGTAGTTTGATGGTGTCTATACCAGTGGGGGAGCCATTTAAAGTAGAGCATGTGTACCAAAATTGTTCAGTACGGGTAGGTGAACATGAGTTGGTAGCAAACTTGACACCTTTAGATATGCATGATTTTGATGCTATTTTGGGTATGGATTGGTTAGCTGCACATCGAGCCAAAGTAGATTGTTTTAGGAAGGAAGTAAACTTTCACATGTTAGATGGCAGGGAGATATATTTTTCAGGTGAACGCCGAGTGCTTCCCTCATGTATTATTTCAGCTTTAGTGGCAAATAGATCCCTTAGAAAAGGGTATGATGCATATCTAGCCTGTGTGGTGAATACAGAGACTGGTAAGCTGAACTTAGCAGATATTCCAGTGGTCTGTGAGTACCCAGACATTTTTCCAGAAGAACTTCCAGGGCTGCCACCAGATAGGGCAATAGAGTTTGGTATTGATCTGATTGCAGATACCAGACCTATATCCAGGGCACCTTATAGAATGGCTCCAGTTGAATTAAGGGAGCTTAAGACTCAGTTGCAAGAATTGCTTGATAAGGGTTTTATTAAACCAAGTATTTCACCTTGGGGAGCCTCGGTGTCGTTTGTTAAAAAGAAAGATGGTACTATGAGGTTGTGTATTGATTATAGACAGATTAATAAAGTAACCATCCAAAATAATTATCCATTGCCTCGTATAGATGATTTGTTTGATTAGCTCCAAGGAGCTAGAGTATTTTCAAAGATAGATCTCAGATCAGGATATCATCAGCTTAAGATTAAAAATGAGGATGTATCAAAGACAGCTTTCAGGACCCGGTATGGTCACTATGAATTTCTAGTGATGCCGTTTGGTCTAACAAATGCTCCAGCATCTTTTATGAGTTTGATGAATCAAGTATTTCAGCAGTACTTGGATAAATTTGTGATTGTGTTTATTGATGACATATTAGTATACTCCCAAGATGAAGTAGAACACAGAGAACACTTGAGGATTGTGTTGCAGGTGCTTCGAGAGAAACAGTTGTATGCTAAGTTGAGTAAAAGTGAGTTTTGACTGGATAAAGTGGGGTTCCTTGGTCATGTGATTTCAGCAGAGGGTGTATTGGTGGATCCACAGAAAGTGGATGCTATTGTGAACTGGGAATCACCCACTAGTCAGACAGAGGTAAGAAGTTTTTTGGGTTTAGCCGGTTACTACCGAAGATTTATTGAGAACTTTTCAATCATTGCCTCCCCAATGACCAAACTGTTTAGAAAGAATATAAAATTTGAATGGACTGCTGAATGTCAGAAAAGCATGGATGAATTAAAGAGTAGGCTGACCACTGCTCCTATGCTTGCCCTGCCTTCTAGTGAAGGAGGTTATGTGGTTTACAGTGATGCTTCCCACAAAGGGTTGGGGTGTGTGTTGATGCAACAAGGAAAGGTAATTGCATATATTTCCCAACAACTTAGACCCCATGAATTGAATTACCCTACACATGATTTGGAACTTGCTATAGTGGTATTTGCTCTCAAAGTGTGGAGACACTATTTGTATGTTAGGTCATGATCTAATCATATTAGATCAACCTAATCTAAGAATCAGATTCGAATTTAATTTGAATCAGGAGCTAGGGTTTGCAACACCTGCTAGGATATTTATCTTGCAAACATGATATAATCCAATTAGACCCTTGATAAGTTTTCTTGTGTGTGACCCATTGGGTTCCATACTTAGCCAGCAATAGGTGTGAGTGCGAGTTGACCCAACTTGATTAGAACTCTTCTAATCGATTTAAGTCCAAACTGCGCGAACCCGAACTTAACAATTAGAATTCTTTCTAATTGGTGATCGAATTAAACTCTTTAATTCGATCAAATCTATAAGACAAGATTGACGTCTAGCAACGTGTCATGTCTATCCGAAAAATATGGAGTTTGGTGGAAATACCAAAAATATCCTTCAGTGGCAAGTTACCGTGCAATTCAATCCTTTCATCAAACTGCATCCCGAATATGTATATGAGTATGAATATATATCAAACTTAATTTTATATTCTTATATTTCTCAATCTTCTAATGATATTTCGAATAATGAAACATTAGAAATTATTTCTAATTTTTATTGTGCTTTGATCAAAGGCTTCCTAAATTATCATATGATTAGAATAAATAGGATGCGATCTTCTCTTACTAGAAGTGATTATTTTCTTGTTGACCTACTTATAACCTTCGTACACAATCCACCGTATCCAGAAGACTGTTAGATGTATGCCCTAGAAGCCAATCTGGCAGATACATTATTTATTCTGGGACATAAATTTGTACTTTATTATTATTGAATAATAAATGGGCATCTTTTCATTCATATTGTTTATGTGTCTATGAATCGTCCAAGAAATTAATAAGATGATGATACATATTCTCAAGAGTTGAGAATTTGAGCCATGTATCATTGGTGATTAATTTCTAAATGCTCCTGATCAATGGATCATCACGAGGACGGTGATCGATCCGATCAGTGCACAGATCGCTTTCCTTATGGATGGACGAGACTCGAGTCCACAGTGTAGAGACACTGAAGTGATAGTGCAGGTGCTTGTTAGAGAACAAGGATACTGAGCGTGACCAAGACAAGAAGTTACTTGGATGTCTAACCACTCGTCAGTGACTTGCTTGATGTTGCAGTAGTGTGACTGGTCCTTTGACCTGCGGTACTTCGGCTATTCACAGTGAGGTTATTGTAGTTTGACTGCACATATACATGGTCTCTAGTTATATGGGTCCCTTTTGTGTAGATTGGCTGCAGTAGGTTCACTATAGGAGTAGGGTATGCACTTACATGGAATCTATCGACCTTGATAGATGAGGAGTGATCCTATGTGATTTATTAGACTGAATTCTAAGACCTTGGCCAAGGCAGAATATATAGTGAAAAAGAGTTTTCTACTCTTGAACTCAAGTCGAACAAATCTAGACATATGACAGACGACGGGGTTTGACAAGTTATCCATGACCTCTGGTCTGTAGGGATCCATGATAGAAGGACTGTATCATACGATAACTGCACCTAGAGGTTCATCATTCTATTCTGCTGGGTGGCCACTACATGCTGCTAGGTGTCACTGGTGGATGGTGAGACTCACAGGGATCATATTGATGGTCGATAATCCCTGGTGAGTTGAGTTGGAATTGTTTCAACCCATTGAAAGGAGTTTTCAATGATATTGTAATAGAGATTGCAATATTTCTCACTACCAGTCAGAATAGAACCTATGGGATCACACACATTAGAGGTAATGACCGATCCGATGGTTGAATGTGATTAGAAATCACAAATAATCAATTAGATTGATAAATGAAAACCCTGCTAATAGTTAGTGGTTAGAAGAAGGAACAATTGCAATCGGATTGTAATTTAATTTAATTAATTGGATTTAATTAATTGGACTTGATCATGAGTCCTACTTGGAGTGGGATTCATGAAGTTCCAATTGGATTAGGATTTCAAATTAAATTAGAGTCCTTCTTGGAATAGGATTTCTAAAGTCCTAATTGTCTTAGGGCTGAAATTTGAACAAGTCCTGATTAGATTAGGATTTTCTTAAGTCCTAATTAATTTTAATTTTAATCTAATTAATTAAAAGACTCCTAATTGGATTAGGATTGAAGAGTTCAATGGAGTATTTGTTCAATTAAATCCTAATTGGATTAGGATTTGGAATGAAAGAAAGGGTGCACCTAGTCCTTTTGAAAGGGACTAAACCACCTAAGATTAAGCCCCTAACCTCCACTTGATTAGATCAAGTGGAGGCATGCATGATGTAAAATAAGGAGGGAAGGGCGTACACCCCTCCCTTGGCATTTCACGGGATGAAAAGGAGGAGGGGCCCACGCCCCTCCTCTTGAATAATGGACAAAGATGGAGCTCCTAAATTTTAGGAGCTCCAACTTTATCTTAAACCATAATAAAAGGGGGTTGCCGCATGGATTGATTCATCCCAATTTATTGAGCCGTACCTCTCCTCCTCTCTTCTTTCTTTGTGCCGTGAGAAGCCCTCTCCACTTTTGGGTTCTCATCCGCCAACACAAAGGAAGAGAAAGGAGGCGTGTGCATTTTTTTTTCCTTTCCTTCTTCCACCAAAAATAAAAGGCTGCAAGTGTATGCTTCTTTTTATTTTTCTTCCTCCTCTTCTTCATCCTCAAAAGAAAGCAACCAAGTATTGATTGCTGCAGGAAGAAAGGATTCAACCATCAATAGCCTTTTCTGCAAGGGAGCTAGCACCCCGGGGAGATCCAAAGGCTTCGATCGACTCATTACTTCGTGTGGATACCCATAGAGGCCGGACGCGTGTGCGGCTTCTACTGAGCCTTGATCAAATACCACGTAAATCAGATTTGCGGAGACCATCTACCCACACAAGATGAAGATCTGATCTTCTTAATGATTTTAAAATGGTTTAAAATAATTTAATTTTAATCTATATACAAACGAAAAAGTTTTAAAACACGTTCATGCGATGAACGGATCCTGCATATATTTTTCCACTGCAATCTGAAAATTATTTCAAAATTTTCATGGCATATGAGGGATGCTAACAAAGACCTCGTACATAACTTATTGTCATGAATGAGTGGAAACCAAAATATGGATTTATGTGCATAAGATACTATGGTGATCTCAGATCAAAGGATCAGTTGCACAACTCCCACTAAGAGAATCATCTTTTGACATGTAAGTAAGACTTCATAAGATTTCTCTTTGTAGGTCAATTCAGTGTACTCATTCCTCTAATGAGCACCCACATCTTTATATTACTGTCTCCATACAAGTGATTGTGAGATCAATCACCCTCTGTATCGAGCATACATAAGATGTGCCAGTCTTTTCAGTAAATATTGATCCCCGACTCAATGTACCAATGACTGAGAATATTTAAAATTAGGGTTTTAGGTCTCACTAGTATGATCTCATCATAGCCTCAAAACCATTGCCCTAATCTAAGGGGTTTATCACAAATATAATCAACAGCATATGATAAAACATAATGCCTTTATTCATATTTAAATATCATGTATATGATTTCGAAAATCAAAAGAAAATCCTTCGCAATACATATTGCGATTGGCTTATAGGGCATCTATTCTTTCATATACCAAGTATATAGGATGCTTCTCCTAAGTCTTTAATGGAAAAGCTTTTTGATAGCCAAGTCTTTACCGATTGTAATATAGGAACGTCATTTTCAATAATCAGTATATCATCTACATACATAATTAAGAAGACAATGGCACTCCCACTAGTCTTCTTATACACACATGGTTCATCCACATTTTTGGTAAAACCAAACTCTTTGACTGTTGTATCAAAATAGATGTTCCAACTCCTCGATGCTTGCTTTAATCCATAAATGGATCTCTTAAGCTTTCATACTTGATTTGCTCTCCCACTTGAGACAAAAACTTCTGGTTGAGTCTTGTAAACCTCTTCCTTAAGATGATCATTAAAGAAGGCGGTTTTGACATCCATCTGCCAGACTCATAATCATAGTATGCAGTTATTGCAAGCCAAATTTGAATAGATTTAAGCATGACAACTGGTAAAAAAATTTCATCATAGTCAATTTCTTGCTTTTGCCTGAAACCTTTTGCCGCCAATCTAGCCTTGTAGGTTTCTACTTGGCCATCTGCTCCAATCTTTTTCTTATAGACCCACTTGTAACCTATAGGGTTTACACCTTCTGGTGCATCAACCAAAGTCCATACTTGGTTGGTGTACATTGAGTCTACTTCGAACTTCATGGCTTCTAGCCATTTGTGAGAGTCCCTACTCATGATAGCTTCAGAATAAGTCAAAGGATTATCGTTCTCAATGATGCGGGCTTCATCATTCTCAATGATAAACCCATACCTTTCAGGTGCTTTTTGCACTCTATCCGACTTTTGGAGAGGAGATGTGTTGTTGTTGTACCTTATCTATGGGTACATCTGGTTGAGAAATATCTTGTGTCTCCATTTGTAGGTCTTGAACTTCTTCCAGTTCAATTCTTCTATCTTTGCACTTTTCAAGGAAAAACTCTTTCTCCATGAAAGTGGCATGCCTACCTACAAAGACTTTTTGTTCGGTAGGATGATAGAAAATGTATCATATATTATCTTTAGGATAACCTATAAATATACACTTATCTGATCTAGCACTTAGCTTGTATCCAAAATTTCGTTTGACATAAGTTTGACAACCTCATATCTTTAAATACTTAAGATTTGGCTTTTTTTCTCTCCATATCTCATATGGAGTACTAGGTACAGACTTAGAAGGTACCCTGTTTAATACAAGTGCAGCAGTCTCTAGGGCAAAACCCTAGAAAGAAATAGGAAGATCTGTAAAGCACATCATGAACCGTACCATATCAATAGAGTAGGATTCCTCCGTTCAGCTACATCATTTAATTGTGGTGTATACGAAGGTGTCCATTCAGAGAGAATACCCTTTTCCTTAAGATGATTTAAAAACTCACTAGAAAGGTATTCACTTCCTCGATCTGATCGAAGGATTTTAATACACTTTCCAGTTTGTTTTTCAACCATACTTTGATACTCTTTAAACTTATCAAAAGCTTCATATTTATGTTTCATAAGATACACATATCCGAACCTTGATAAATCATCAGTGAATGTGATGAAGTAAGAGTATCCACCTCTAGCTGGAGTTGTCATAGGACCACATACATCTATATGCACAAGTCCTAACAATTCTCTTGCCCTTTCTCCATGTCCTGTGAATGGAGACTTGGTCATTTTTTTCATAAGACAAGATTCACAAGTTTCTAATGATTTAAAATCATAAGGATCAAAGAACTCTTCTTTGTATAACTTGTGTATTCTTGACTCACTAATATGACCTAGTCGGCAATGCCAAAGAAGGATGTTATTCACATCCTCTCTCTTTCTTTTATTACTTTCATTAACATGAAAGACATTGTCATTAAGTAATAAAACTAGAAGACCATTTTCCATAATGCCATTGCAAAGAAGCTTATTAGAAAAAGAAATAGAGCAACCATTGCCCTTCCATTAATCTCAAAACCTTTCTTTAACAACAAAGAAATGAAAATTACATTTCTAATAATTTTGGGCATATAATAACAATTTTCTAATTTCAGGAGCCCTTCCGAAGGCAACTCCAAGTAGTAGGTTCCAATAGCTTCAGCCTGGATGGACTCTCCTCCAGCGCCATAAAGCTCGAAGTCATCTTTCCTCAAACTTCTAATTTTCTGTAGTCCATGCAAGATTTGCAAATATAAGAACCACAGTCGGTATCCAATACCCATAAATTTGAATTTGAAGAATTTAAAGATAAACTTGCATGTAACATAAACATACCTTTTGATGCAACTCTTGCATCCTACTTTACATTTGCAAAAAAATTCTTGCAATTCCTCTTCCAGTGGCCATGTTTGCCACAATGGAAACAAGTACCGGGTCTGGAGATTTTCTTTTTTTTATTGATGCTTCTCTTAGGGTTCAACCTTTTTTTAGAACCATTATTGCCTGACTTTTTTTCTGGAGGCACCATCTATAAGAAGAATTGGACCCTTTTCTTTCTTGATGTGGCCCTCAGCTATTTTGAGCATATTTAATAGCTCAAGCAAAGAGGTATTTAGTTTGTTCATGTGATAGTTCACGACAAACTGAGAGAACAAATCAGGTAGTGATTGCAGGATCAAATTCTGACTCAGCTCGCTGTCCATAGCAAAACCTAACTTACTTAATCTGGTGATTAAGTATATAACCATAAGAACATGGTTTTGCACTGGAGTTCCTTCACTCATCCTAGCACGGAATAACTGCTTGGATATCTCATATCTAGCATTCCTGCTTTGCTCTCCATACAACTCTTTTAGATTGAAAAGTGTGGATTGAGTGTAAATACTCTCATGTTGCCTCTGTAGCTCATTGCTCATAGCAGTAAGCATGATACATTTGACAGTCAAACTGTCATTCTTCTATATCTTATGCATAGTAACCTCCTCTTCTGTAGCATCGTCCCTTATATCTCCAAGATCAGGGATTTCAAGAATATACAAAATTTTCTCCTGAGTGAGAACAATTTTGAGATTCCTCAACCAGTCCACATAATTCAGACCGGTCAACTTGTTGGCGTTCAAAAAGTTTCTTAATGATAGTGAAGATGCCATTAATGCAGAACTATTCTACATATACAAAGAACAAAACTAACATAAACAGACCAATCATGATGACATGTATACAATTAAATAAGAATTTTTTATCTAATTGTTACTTCCACTATTTTTATCGAATATCATAGCCCTCTCCTATGATAAACGAGAAAACTCTAATTGATTTTTCTTAGTGACGTTGAGACCCTAATTTCTGATAAAAGCCTTGTAGTTTCATAACTGTTGGGATTTGTATCCTAAATATCAATCGTCAGCATATTGATGATTGAATTTTGTAAATGAATTGATAAATTAATAAAGTGTTATTTGGCATTATTCATCATTTCATCTTGAAATGAACTCTTATATGATGAAGTCCTTAGGACTTATGTTATGATAAAGGAGGATTTATCTTTGAGTCCTTAAACTTGTTTGTGACCAAATGATATGTTGTTACTAGGACGACAGCATTATCGAGATTAGGTCGTTGCATGACATATACGTTGGTTGTCCTCTTAACCAAGGAATGTAGAGACACTGGTATGCCACACAGGTGAAGTGTAGGAGTACATTTCACTGAATGTGACCAATTCCGAAACGCTCAACTATCGAGAGATGTTCCAAGTGGATATTGAAAGAAAAAGCCGATTTTTGCATGCATGTAATTTTAAAAATTTTCAGAAAAATGCAGCGGAAAGATAGAATTAAACTCTTTAATTCCAAACATGCAAGGGAGATCATATCTCAAAAATAAATTACAGGAACGTTTAAACTATTTATGTAAAAATAACTATAAGCATGACAAAATAAATCTCATACCTTATGATGAAGAGGTTGGATTTGAAGATCTAAAAGTCGAGCCCCGTAGCCACACACGTGTCTGGCCTCTACGGATGATCCACGCGAAGCTCCGAGTTGATCTGATCCCGCGGAAGTGCTAGCTTGCGCGGAACCCTGCTGTGGCTGATTTTGTTCTTCCTAAAATCAATCAACCTTTGATTGATGAGATGAAGGAATAAGATGAAGAAGGAGAAGAGGAGAAGTAATGAAGTTATCCTTTTCTGAATTTTTCAGAACTCTAAGTTCTAAAAAAAATCATAATCACTAAACCCTTGGCGTGGAGAGGAAGAGGAGAGAATTAATTCATAATGTCTCTCTTGCTACCCTTTTATAGATTGGGTTTAGGGCTTCTCCTAATCTTATTAGGAGTATGGGACTATAACCTACCCTTGGATTAATGCCAAGTGTCCAATCCTTGTGCTCATAAATGCATGACATGTGTCCACTTAATCAATTGATTAATTTTCTAATCACATTAGGATTCCTAATCTCATTAGGAGAATTAATTGATTTGGGAGCATGCATCCTACGACGCCATGTGGACTTTAAAATCTGCATAGTGTGAACATGACTTAAGTCATATTCATCCTACGATGACATGTGGTCTTTAAAACCCGCACAATCCTTGGTTTAATCAAATTGACCCAATAATGAACCCAAATTAATTTGGATCGAACCCAATTTGATTTGGCTCATTAAATCAGCCCAATTGCAATCCAATTATAATAATTCCACTTAATTCTTCATAATAATGACTCTTAATTGACTAGAGTCAATTCCAATCCAATTGGGTCAAGTCCGATCAATTAGGTTATGCCCAATCGGCTCGGGTCGAACCCGATCGAATTAAGTCAAACCCTAATTTAGCCCAAATTGAATCTAATTCAATTTGGCTTAATTAAAGTCCAATAATTCAATCAAATTGAATTTATTAGTAATCCAATTACTAATTAACCCTCGAATAATTCAATGATTATTTTAATGCAACTTTTGCTTAGGATAATTTTGTCAATCGAATTGACCAAATTACCCCTAAATGATTCTTAATCTATTCAGCCATTTGATCAACCTAGAAACTTCTATGTGTGTGACCCCATAGGTTCGAACCTAAACCGGTAGCACAAGAACAACTTCTTGTACTAATCGAAATGACCATCTAGCAATGGTATCCGACGTTCGGATAGGCTGAATGATTGCAAAGCAACATTCAAGAACCCTTGGACTATGGTTACCGTATAATTTATCCCTATGACTCCTAAATGCCAGGATGACTTCAGAGTTCTGTCAACTCGGTAATAAGTGCATGCATGATGTGATTCAACTTTAGAAATCCTGTGACTACTCACAAGGATTACCCTGGCCAAGGTTTTGCTAAATTGAACACAAGGCATTATCTCCTGTTTACAGGAGAGGTCAATTCCATCTTGACTCACAATTGACTACGCAAGTACTTGACTATACCCAGTGACCTTCCGTCACTGAATTAGAAATTCAGGTAGTCCGGTACCAAAGTACAGTGAGTTGCTTGCTTGTCACAGGTTGCGGTCTCAGGTCAGAGTACCAAACTTATACCCATATCCACTTGGAACATCTCTTGATAGTAGAGCGTTCCGAAATTGGTCATGTTCAGTAAAATGTACTCCTACACTTCACCTGTATGACATATCAGTGTCTCCACACTCGTTGGTTAAGAGGACAACCAACGTATATGTCACACAACGACCTAATCTCGATAATGCTGTCATCCTAGTAACAGCATATCATTTGATTGCGAACAATTTTAAGGACTTGAAGATAAATCCTCCTTTATCATAAAACAAGTCCTATGGACTTCATCATATAAGAGTTCATTTGAAGATGTACAATGAAATGATGAACAATGCCAAAAATATTTTATTAATTTGTCAATTCATTTACAAAATTTAATCATCAGCGCACTGACGATTGGCTCTTAGGATACAATTTCTAACAACTCCCACTTAGCCTAAAGCCAATCAGCACAGTATCTAATACCCATCTTCGACTTGTGTTCATTGAACTCTTTAATGCCGAGAACTTTGGTAACTGGATCAGCCAGATTTTCTTTTGTGTCAATTTTCTGAAGATCAATATCACCTCGTTCGACGATCTCTCAAACCAGGTGGTAGCAACGTAGAATATGCTTGGTCCGCTGATGTGCTTTGGGTTCTCCTGCTTGAGCTATGGCTCCAGTGTTGTCACAAAATACAGGCACTGGACCATCAATGGAGGGTGTCACTCCAAGCTCAGTGATGAACTTCCGCAACCATACAGCTTTCTTGGTGGCATCAGATGCTGCGATGTATTTTGCTTCACATGTAGAATCTGTCACCGTTTGCTGTTTGGAACTTTTCCAGTAGATGGCTCCACCCTTAAGAGTAAAGATATATCCCGACACACTCTTGCTATCATCTTGATCTGACTGAAAACTTGAATCGGTATATCCCTCAAGTTTTAAGTTAGAATCACCGTAGACAAGCCACAGGTCTTTAGTATTTCTCAAATACTTAAGGATGTTTTTTACAACCTTCCAATGGTTGCTACCTGGATCAGACTGGTATCTGCTCACTACGCCTAGTAAGTATGCCACGTCTGGTCTAGTACATGTCATGGCATACATTATAGATCCCACTGCTGAAGCATATAAAATTCTATCCATACTCTCTCTTTCTTGAGGGGTTGTCGGACAATCCCTCTTAGAGAGGTTAATTCCATGGCCCATCAGAAGATAGCCTTTCTTAGAATTAATTATACTGAACCTCTTCAGTATAGTATCAATGTATGTGGATTAGGAGAATCCAAGCAATCTTCTAGATCTATCTCTATAAATCTTCATCCCTAGGATGTAAGATGTTTCTCCCAAATCCTTCATGGCAAATTGAGATGATAGCCAAACCTTTATTCTTTGTAATGCAGGAATGTCATTTCCGATTAGAAGAATGTCATCCACATACAAAACAAAAAATATAATAATTGAACCATTTGCCCTTTATAAATGCAAGGTTCCTCTTCATTCTTAATGAAGCCATACGATTTGATCACCTTATCAAATCGTATGTTCCAACTCCGTGAAGCTTGCTTTAATCCATAAATAGATTTTTGAAGCTTGCACACCTTAGACTCATCTATAGATATAAAACCTTTAGGTTGCATCATATACACCTCCTCTTCTAAATCTCCATTTAGAAAAGCGGTCTTTACATCTATTTGCCAGATTTCATAATCTAAGTGTGCTGCTATCGCAAGCATAATCCGAATGGATTTGAGCATTACCAAAGAAAAAAAACGTCTCGTCATGGCCAATACCATAACGCTGAGGATATCCTTTAGTAACCAGATGGGCTTTATAAGTTTCTACCTTTCCATCTGTGCCCCGTTTCCTTTTGAAAATCCATTTACACCCTATGGGTTTAATCCCTTCGGGTGGGTCAACTAATGTCCATACATCATTGACCTTCATGGATTCCATTTCGGATTGCATGGCTCCAATCTATGCATTAGAGTCATACCTCTGCATTGCATCCATGTAGGTGATCGGATCCTCATCGTTTTCATCAAGTTCGACAGGATCCCCATCTCGGACCAAGAAACCATAGTATCTGTCCGGCTGACGTGGTACTCTACCTGATCGCCTTAATGGTGCATCTAAGATGGGTTCTAGTTCTGATCTAATCAAATCCGACTCAATTGGTTCAATGGATGGTGTCGAATCTTCTATATGTTGAACTTTTCTAAGTTCAACATTAGAGCTATTAGTTCTTTCACTAAGGAATTCTTTCTTTAAGAAAATAGCTCTATTGCTTACGAACAATTTTTGTTCTTCAGCAAGGTAGAAATAATATCCTTTAGTTTCTTTAGGGTCACCGACAAAGAAACATTTGTCAGACTTGGGTTCAAGTTTATCTATCTTCAAACGTTTGACGTACGCCGGACACCCCCAAACCCTAAGGTGAGAGAGTACCGATTTTCGTCCCGTCCACATCTCACATGGTGTTTTATTCACAGATTTACTTGGAACCTTATTAAGTATATAACAGGCTGACTCAAGTGCATATCCCCAAAAGGATATGGGCAGATCAGCAAACCCCATCATGGATCGAACCATATCTAATAAAGTTCGATTTCTCCTTTCTGATACGCCGTTATACTGTGGTGTACCAGAAGGAGTCCATTGGAAAAGAATCCCATTCTCTTTCAGATATGTCAAAAACTCATTGGAAAGGTATTAACCCCCTCGATCTGATCGAAGAGTTTTAATACTCTTTCCAATTTGTTTTTCTACTTCATTACGATATAATTTGTAATCTTGCTCTTTTAAAAAGGGAAATTAAACGTAGGATACCCCAAGTATAGGGTGTAGCAAAGTAATATTCTCGGTAAGTCCGAGATCGAATCCACAGGGATTTGACAGTGAACAAAAAAAAAACTAAAGGCTAAATAATATTCGGATTGTCAAAATATAACTAAGGCATCAGGATTCAGCCTAGCACTTCATCATGTTTTTCCTAAAATCATCTATTATCTCAGTTAAATAGATTTAGTTTTATGGGCAGCATTATAGTAATTCTATTTTAAACTACAGGGATTTCTAAGCATCTGTTATACCCGGGGGAAATAACAAATCAAAGAAAATATATAAGTTTGAAATAATTTCTATAAATTTTCTGCACCATAAATTAAATCAAAAACATTAAAATCCCATTGATGATTAAATGAAATACATGAAGAAAATACTAGGCTTTTCCCTAGCCTTAGCTAGAGGAGATTTAGCTACTCATATGAAATGGGAACATTTTATAAAAGGGATTAGCATAGAATAAATAAAATAAACATAAACCCCTTTTTTTATCTTTCTTCTATCAAGGAAACAGAGCACTCTGTTTTCCTTGAATCTTCTCCCGTGGCCTCTCCTCCTTCGTCGCACGGCTAAGAGGAAAGATCGGAAGAGGGAGCTTTGCTGGTAGATCCTCCCGTGGCCTCTTCCTCCTTCCTCCCTCTCTCGCTCGAACTTGGATGGATCCGTCCGGCGAGCTGGTTTGTTCCGTCCGGCTGGGAAAAATGCCGATAGATCCTCCTCCTCTTCTTCTCCCGTGTAGGAATGAATCCCCCCCTCCTTTTTTCTTTCCGTCGGCTGCTGCTCCTCTTATAGCATGTTCTTGAGATGCGGGATGAAGTTGAATCGCTTGAGACTCTTCAGCTGGGAACGTTGCAGAAATTTGAGAATTGATGAGCCACGGGGTGGAATGATCCGTTTGGAAGATGAATGCTGGGACGTTGCAGACGTTTGGGAAGCTCCAGATGTTGACGTTGGGAAATTAAGAAGACTCGGCTTGGGACTCTTCTCCTCCGATGGCTGCTGGCCTCCTCCTCTTCCGTCGCACGCTCCATCGGATGGCTCCTCCTCTTCCGTCGCACTCTCCATGCTGAGCTGGGAAGAAAATAGGGGAAACGGAAAGATGATGAGATGCCGCTTGGAATTGAAGAGCTGGTTTAGCTTAGGTCCCTTGGGTCTGATTTAGGTCCCTTGGATTTGGTTTAGGTCCCTTGGATGAATTTCACTCAAACACAAATAAAACATTAATTAATTAATTTTATTAATAAAAATTAACTATAATACTAATTAAGATAATATGAAAATTTTACTTTTGTACTCTCATCACACCCCCCAACTAGCTTATTGCTAGTCTCTAGCAATTTAGTGTGAAAATGATAGAATGAGAGTGCAAAAGTATTATTTATTTTTATTAATATATATCAATATGCATGAATTAAAATAAATACTCACTTTCGTAGAGCATTACGATTGCACTTAGCATGTGCAACAAGCCGTTAAACCCCTAGGTCACCCTAGTGGACGAGTGTTGTCTCGTGAGGGTTTGCAGTGATGTTACCCACAAACATCGTTTTTTTTTTTTTTTTTTGAAATCAAAAAGATACTTTAAAACATAGCAATCCTTAAGGCAAATGTAAATGTGATGTTTCAGAATACCTATACCTCCACCACAATTGGGTACCCCTTGAGTTCTAGGTGCACTACTCAAATTCACAAGTGTTAACTACCATTTGTTAGCTTCCGACCCACTAAATTTTCCGAATATCACATGTTATTTATCCAGAATGGTTCGCATATAAAAAATGAAGCTATCAATCCCAACTAGACATCCCAGGTACACAGAGTTCTAAAACAATGGAGTCAAACCAGTCATCCACATGTCACTTGGTTTAAGTTTAACTAACTCACTCATGTTTAAAATATTATTTTTTCTTCTTTTTTTTTTTTTTTTTGAAATATATGACTACAACAGTCCAACTCCATTAGGCTCTAGTAAGGTCCATGTAACGAGCTTTGGGTCAATGACTCTTGATCCAGTTGGCTCAAGGCATTAGGTGAAACACCCCTCGGACTTAATTACTCGAACCAGACTATGCCACGAGGCCAGACTAATCACTTATTTCAGTTATTTTCACCTTTTTACGCGAACACTCGCTGCTTTGTAGGCAAGAGGCCCGGTTACTCAGTGAAGACAAACTGTATTATTTCTCTCTCTCTCTCTCTCTCTTTTTTATATACATATGTAACGTGACTGTATTGTGACTATAGGTCAACCAAGGTCAGAACATAAGGCACCCAGGTAATCTAGCCGGGAATTTCAAACTCAATCTTTATGTGAAAACCAAAACATGGACTTTAAGACAAGGACACTCGTACTTCTTTTGCGAATAAGGTCAACAAACAAATAGGTAACACAAGTGAACTTCTGAGGCTTTCCTATTATTATTGAATACTTGTGTGGGGATCTAATAATAGGTCTCTAATAAGTCATAATATGCTCCTTGCCTTAATAGCTGCACATGTTTATTTCTTTGAAAAATATAGTGGTAATTAAATGCAACAAAATATATGTTTGTTATTATTACTATTATTATATTTTTGTATTATTTTTTATTTATATATATATAAATATATATATTTTTAAATAGAGATTTTTTGTTTTTTTTTTTTTTGAAATATATGACAATTGGTATGATATATAGAAAAATATAGTAATCTCTCCCCCCAACTTAAATTCAACATTGTCCCCAATGTTTCAACATGAATGCATTAAATATGATTGTATGAAGAATAATAAGGCTGAACGTTAAAATTTACCTGATAGAGTGACTGCACACTGTTGTTGCTCACCAATTGTCATATGAAAGAAAGAAAAATTATGTACAAATAGAGGATCTCTAGAGATCAATCCTGATAAACAGGATCTCCCAGATTGGTCGATTCAACTTCTGGGGTAAAGTTGTCCAAAAATAACTTCAAACGTTGGCCATTTACTTTAAAAATATTACCGGTGTTTGGATTCTCTATCTCAACGGTTCCATACGGATAAACAGTTTTAACTATAAATGGACCAGTCCACCTAGATCTCAATTTTCCTGGAAATAAATGAAGTCTTGAATTATACAATAGAACTTTCTGGGAAGGCTCAAATGTTTTTCTCATAATATTTCTATCATGAAAGACTTTCATTTTATTCTTATAAATTCGAGCATTCTCATATGCTTCATTCCTGATTTCCTCTAGTTCATTAAGTTGAAGTTTGCGTAGTGAACTAGCCTTATCCATATCAAAATTAAATCTCTTAATAGCCCAGTAGGCTCTATGCTCCAATTCCACAGGCAAGTGACAAGGTTTACCAAAAATAAGACGGTACGGAGACATACCAATCGGAGTTTTAAAAGCAGTACGATAAGCCCAAAGTGCATCAGTTAAACGCAAAGACCAGTCTTTGCGATTTGAGTTAACCGTTTTTTTCAGAATATTCTTAATTGATCGATTGGATACTTCAACTTGTCCGCTTGTTTGTGGATGATAAGGGGTGGCGACTTTATGGGTGATCCCATATTTTCGCATTAAAGCCTCAAAAGGCTTATTACAGAAGTGTGAACCCCCATCACTGATGATGGCTCGAGGTGTTCCAAATCTGGAAAGAATGTTTTTCTTTAAAAATTTTAGAACAGTTTTGTGGTCATTATGTTTGCAAGAAATTGCCTCAATCCATTTGGAGACATAATCCACAGCTACTAAGATGTACAAATTTCCGAATGAAGGAGGAAATGGGCCCATAAAATCTATTCCCCAACAATCAAATATTTTGATAATTAAAATTGGGTTGAGGGGCATCATATTCCTACGAGTTATCCCACCTAATTTTTGACAACGCTCGCAAGCTTTGCAAAAGTTATGGGAATCTTTAAACAAGGTGGGCCAATAGAAACCGCACTGTAAAATTTTTGCAGCCGTTTTCTTAGCAGAGAAATGACCACCGCAAGCTTCAGAATGACAAAAGGAAATGACACTAATAAATTCGTCATTAGGTACACATCTCCTAATAATTTGGTCTGGGCAGTATTTGAAAAGATAAGGATCATCCCAGAAAAATTTTTTTATTTCAGTCAAAATTTTTTTTTTGTCTTGTTTATTCCAATGACTTGGTAGTTCACCTGTGACTAGAAAATTTGCAATGTCTGCAAACCAGGGTGAAGATGTGATCTCAAACAGTTGCTCATCAGGGAAAGTGTCTTTTATGGGTGAATTGTCTAAGGAATCTGGAAGAGTCAGACGGGACAAGTGATTAGCTACTACATTCTCTACCCCCTTTTTATCTCTTATTTCTAGAAAAAATTCTTGGAGCAGAAGGATCCACCTAAGCAAACGCGCCTTAGCATCCTTTTTTGAAAGAAGGTACTTAAGGGCAGCGTGGTCAGTGTAGATAATGATTTTGGATCCAATCAAGTAAGACCTAAATTTGTCTAGTGCAAATACTACGGCGAGTAGTTCTTTTTCCGTAGTGGTGTAATTCATTTGTGCACTATTTAAAGTTTTACTTGCATAGTAGATAACATAAGGCTTTCTTTCTTTTCTTTGCCCTAGAACTACCCCAACTGCATATTCACTAGCATCACACATAATTTCAAAAGGAAGTGACCAGTCAGGTGGTTGCATGATGGGAGCAGAGGTCAGCAAGCTTTTAAGTTTATCAAAAGCTCTTTGACATTCTTCAGACCACACAAATTGGGTTTCCTTTTGAAGGAGATTACATAAGGGTTTAGATATTGAGCTAAAATCTTTAATGAATCTCCTATAAAATCCTGCATGACCCAAAAATGAGCGTATATCTTTGATAGTTTTTGGGTTGGGTAAGTTAGCAATTAAGTCAATTTTAGCCTTGTCTACTTCAATTCCTTCAGATGAAATGACATGCCCGAGAACAATTCCCCTAGTTACCATGAAATGGCACTTTTTCCAGTTTAAGATTAGATTCTTCTCCTCACACCGAATTAAGACTAGTCTTAAATGGTCCACACAGTTTTCAAAAGAGGAGCCAAAAACCGAAAAATCATCCATGAAAACTTCCAAAAAACGCTCAACCATGTCGGAGAAAATATTGAGCATGCATCTTTGGAAGGTTGCAGGAGCATTACATAATCCAAAAGGCATTCTCTTGTAAGCAAATGTGCCAAAAGGACATGTAAAAGTGGTCTTTTCCTGATCTTCAGGATCAATTGCAATTTGGTTGTAACCTGAATAGCCATCTAGGAAGCAATAAAATTTGTGGCCTGCCAACCTTTCTAAGATTTGATCAATAAAAGGTAGAGGAAAATGATCCTTCCTAGTGACAGAATTAAGTTTTCTGTAGTCAATGCATACACGCCAACTAGTGGGGACCCTAGTTGGAACTAATTCATTATTGGTATTTTTGACTACAGTAACACCAGATTTTTTTGGGACCACTTGGGTTGGACTTACCCATTTACTATCTGAAATTGGGTAGATCATACCCGCATCCAGAAGTTTCAGAACTTCTGCCCTAACCACATCCTTCATGTTTGGGTTTAATCGACGTTGAGGTTGACGAGAAGGTTTGGCATCAGCTTCTAAGTGGATTCTATGAGTGCAAATTGAGGGACTAATTCCCTTGATATCAGCAATTGTCCACCCTATTGCTCCCTTATGTTCCTTGAGAATTTCTAACAATTTTAATTCTTGACTTTGTTCGAGTTGGGATGATATGATCACAGGAAAAGTCTCTTCTTGACCAAGGTATGCGTACTTGAGCTCAGATGGCAAAGGTTTTAGCTCAAGTTTAGGTGCTTGAACACTAGATGGTAGAGGACTATTATTGCGTGTGGGCAATTCTTCAAAACGAGATTTCCACCTATCTGTATCCAACAAAGGAGCTGAATCTAATATAGCACTGATTTCTCTAAAGTTTTGGTTGATATCTGTATTTCCGAAATGAGTTAGGCATGTTTCTAAAGGATCAGAAGAAAGAGATGGGACAAAAGCATCCTCAACAATGGAGTCGATTAGATTAACTCCATGAATTTCATCATTTTCGTTATCATTATCGGGTTGTTTACAAATGTTAAATATATTAAAATCTATAGTTATATTCCCGAATGACATTTTCATTATTCCATTTCGATAGTTAATCAAAGCATTGGAAGTAGCTAGAAATGGGCGGCCTAGAATGACAGGTATTGGAGTGGTACAGTTCATGACAGGCTGGGTATCTAATACTATGAAGTCGACTGAAAAGTAGAATTTATCAATTTGGACAAGTACATCCTCGACTATTTCTCTTGGTATCTTTATAGATCGATCGGCAAGTTGGAGAGTAACCTTGGTGGGTTTTAATTCACCAAGTCCTAACTGTTCATAAACTGAATAGGGCAGTAAGTTAACACTAGCACCTAAATCCAGAAGGGCTCGTTGTATCCTGAAGTTTCCTATGATGCAAGATATGGTAGGACAACCAGGATCTTTATATTTAGGTGGGGTGTTGTGTTTGAGAATAGCACTCACCTGTTCAGTTAGAAAAGCTTTCTTTTGTACATAAAGCTTTCGCTTTATGGTACAAAGATCTTTTAAAAATTTTGCATAAGATGGAATCTGCTTAATGGCATCTAATAGAGGAATGTTAATCTTTACTTGTTTAAAGATATCCAAAATTTCTTGATCAGGTACTCCTTTTTTAGTTGCAAGCAAGCGCTGAGGGAATGGAGCAACTATTTTATGATGAGGTATTGGATCATCTTGTTCAGTATTATTTTCATCCCTTTTCTCAATGGATTTTTCAGGTCTGTCATCCTTCGTTGGAATTTCTTTGTTAACTATTTTTCCGCTCCGGAGGGTTGTGACAGACTTAACTTGTTCAAATTTAGGTTGGGATGAACTTGCTTCATGGACTTCATGTTGACCCTTTGGGTTAGATTGAGGTTGGGCTGGAAATGTCCCTTTTTCCCTAACATTGAGTTGAGCCTCAATTCTACAGAATTTTTAAGTTCTTGAAGTGACTGCATGGTATTCTGATTTATCTGGGTCTGCCCTTGCATGAATGCCTGCAAAGTATCCTCAAGAGATCTCTTATGGGGTGGCACATAGGGTATGGAATTCCCTTGAGATTCATTGGCAGTGGGTCCATGTCTCCAACTAAAGTTAGGATGGTTTCGCCAGTTAGGATTATATGTTTCAGGAAATGGTCTCTTATAAGCATTTGTGAAATTCGCTTGATCATGCAACACTTCTTGGAAGGCGGGGATTGTAGGACAATCCTTGGTTAAGTGTGCATTACTCTCACAGATTTCACAAATACTTTCATCTATAGTAGGTGCCTTTCCTGTATTGGCTTTGCTTAATTCAATGGCTTCAACCTTCCTAGTTAGATTAGCAATCTTTAAATTTACATCATTTTCTTCTTTAACATGATACATTCCTCCTTTAGTATTAGTCGGTATTTTAGGTTTCTCGTTCTTATCTATTGTATCCCAAGCCTGTGCATTTTCTGCCAACAGATCAAAATAGTCCCAAGCTTCCTCTGGTTCCTTATTCATAAATTCACCATTACACATCATTTCTACAAATTGTCTCATATTGGAGGACAAACCATCATAAAAGAAACTAATGACCCTCCAAATTTCATATCCATGATGTGGGCAAGCAAGGAGAAGGTCCTTAAATCTTTCCCAACACTGAAAAAATGTTTCTCCATCTTTTTGTGCAAAGTTCATGATATTTTTTCTAAGTATGTTTGTTTTATGTGTTGGAAAGAATTTCTTTAAAAATTCCCTTGTCATCTCTTGCCAGGTAGCTATGGTCCTAGGTCTTAAAGAATGTAACCATGACTTAGCTTTTTCCTTTAAAGAAAAAGGAAATAACTTAAGCTTAACTACTTCTTCAGTGACATCATTGAAATGAAGTGTTGAACACACTTCATCAAATTCTTTTAGGTGCAAATAGGGACTTTCAGAATCAAGTCCGTGAAACTTTGGAAGTAATTGGATTATTCCTGGTTTCATGTCAAAAGCTCCCGCAGCAGTAGGAATAACCATACAAGATGGGGTACTGGTCCTAGTGGGTTGTAGATAATCATGAAGCGTTCTAATAGGTAAGTCATCTTGAAATTCATTGTCTCCCTGATTACTACCATTATCTTCCATTTGATTATTTGAACTTTTATCCCTAAATTCAACTCGGAATAATCTTTTCGTTTTATCCCTTTGCCACAACCGCATATACTGACCAATTAACCAGTCGACTTTTTTTTTTTAAATAATTATTATTATTATTATTTATTTATTTATTTATTTTATATATATATATATTTTTTAGAGTTTTGGATGAGTATGAATATTACCTAAAGCTATGAATATTGACACCCTGCTACTAAAATTATTCACAATCAAACAGTATCAAAGCATAGCACCCTTATTTCTAATGTTTTCCTAAAAATTTCTAGACAGCTCCTAACTGGTTTGAAGAGTACACTTAAGCCTCCAATCCGGTCTAATAACCTAGTCGACCAGGTAAGCTCCCAGAAAAGTGGAGGGGTCACGATGCGTATAGCAAAGGTCCCACTTAAAACCCACTTTCCTCGAACAGAAACTGTCTCCCTTCAATCACTTAGAGGGACAAAGCTTGCCTAGACATCGACCGGGGTCATAGAGCGAAATTGGTGCAACTTTCAGTGGTCTTCGTCCTATTGAGCTCGATTATCCTTAGAGGCCAACGTCTAGTTGATTTTAATTAGGCTTAGGATATTTATGCACTGGGATGATTTTTGGGCTAAGGACGAGTAATGAAATCCCGACCTTATCTTTTTAATGGGTTCAACCCTTAGATTATTTTATGCAAATGCTTTATACTATATGCAACAATCAAGAAAATTTTTAACATTTTATGTCATGACATTAAATTGCATTTGAATAGTTGATCAAGCAAACTAACTAATTTTTATATATTTATTTATTTATTTATTTATATATTATTTTATTATTTTAATTAATAATATTTTTTTTAATTTTTTAAAACAAGAGTAAAATTCTAATGTAGGAAAAATAGGACTAGTATGAACAAAATAGAAAAATTAATTTAAATACTCACGGCCGGAGTTCGTTCACTCCGGGAATCCAAAAATGTGATCTTGATCTTCTTCGTTACTGGTCCTGCTTTTGTTGCCCTTGAATCTGAAAAGATTTGAAATTTTAGCTGTGTTAAAAATAAAAAAAAAAATGAAGAACTAGAAATAAAGAGTTGAAATTTTCAGCCTTGTTCTCGTTCGCACGTTGCAAATCCCCGGCAACGGCGCCAAAAACTTGCTACGATTTTAATCTTGCTCTTTTAAAAAGGGAAATTAAACGTAGGATACCCCAAGTATAGGGTGTAGCAAAGTAATATTCTCGGTAAGTCCGAGATCGAATCCACAGGGATTTGACAGTGAACAAAAAAAAACTAAAGGCTAAATAATATTCGGATTGTCAAAATATAACTAAGGCATCAGGATTCAGCCTAGCACTTCATCATGTTTTTCCTAAAATCATCTATTATCTCAGTTAAATAGATTTAGTTTTATGGGCAGCATTATAGTAATTCTATTTTAAACTACAGGGATTTCTAAGCATCTGTTATACCCGGGGGAAATAACAAATCAAAGAAAATATATAAGTTTGAAATAATTTCTATAAATTTCCTGCACCATAAATTAAATCAAAAACATTAAAATCCCATTGATGATTAAATGAAATACATGAAGAAAATACTAGGCTTTTCCCTAGCCTTAGCTAGAGGAGATTTAGCTACTCATATGAAATGGGAACATTTTATAAAAGGGATTAGCATAGAATAAATAAAATAAACATAAACCCCTTTTTTTATCTTTCTTCTATCAAGGAAACAGAGCACTCTGTTTTCCTTGAATCTTCTCCTGTGGCCTCTCCTCCTTCGTCGCACGGCTAAGAGGAAAGATCGGAAGAGGGAGCTTTGCTGGTAGATCCTCCCGTGGCCTCTTCCTCCTTCCTCCCTCTCTCGCTCGAACTTGGATGGATCCGTCCGGCTAGCTGGTTTGTTCCGTCCGGCTGGGAATAATGCCGATAGATCCTCCTCCTCTTCTTCTTCGGTGTAGGAATGAATCCCCCCCTCCTTTTTTCTTTCCGTCGGCTGCTGCTCCTCTTATAGCATGTTCTTGAGATGCGGGATGAAGTTGAATCGCTTGAGACTCTTCAGCTGGGAACGTTGCAGAAATTTGAGAATTGATGAGCCACGGGGTGGAATGATCCGTTTGGAAGATGAATGCTGGGACGTTGCAGACGTTTGGGAAGCTCCAGATGTTGACGTTGGGAAATTAAGAAGACTCGGCTTGGGACTCTTCTCCTCCGATGGCTGCTGGCCTCCTCCTCTTCCGTCGCACGCTCCATCGGATGGCTCCTCCTCTTCCGTCGCACGCTCCATGCTGAGCTGGGAAGAAAATAGGGGAAACGGAAAGATGATGAGATGCCGCTTGGAATTGAAGAGCTGGTTTAGCTTAGGTCCCTTAGG